>NC_088207.1:4586897-4694185 GCF_037126465.1 Ornithodoros turicata
CATATACTTGGCGTCCCAAAAAGCGTGTCATTGAATTATAATAATATTTAAAAAAAGGACTACGCAACATAGAATCATGCGGTCATGGGCATTTCTTCTTACAAGGTTTTTGTCACCTCTAGATGTGAATGTAACGTAATTCCTGAAGTAACGTAAGTTTCATTATGTAAATTTTTGCGAACCAAACTCGGAAACTTGCCAAGTATAAACGTCACTTTTTTACACCGCCAAAGTGAAGAGCGCTCTGAATTTCCGCAAATTCGTAATAATTGACTGGGATATTGAGGAACTGTCCCATCCTAAAAAATAGCCGAACACCATGCTTTTCGGGGCACTAAGAGCATAGCGATTTTGAGGACTTTTTGTGAGCAATCGTTGTCAGTCCGATGAAAGGAGGTGGTAAACCCAGCCCACAGAGTGACAGTACAGAGAGAGAGAACACAGGCATGGCGTATCGCATCCCGCTTCCGCTGGGATCAAGCCTTCCCTTACCTAATTTCAGCAACTGTCACTTTTTTTTTTTTTTTACTATCGCTTTGTGGGCTGGGTTTGGAACCTCCTTTCGTCGGACTGACAATGATTGCGCACAAAAAATCATGAAGCGCTATGCTCTTGTTGCCCCGAAACGCACAGGTCCGGCTACTTTTTTCTAGTGGTATAGCTCCTGAATATCCCCGTTAATTATCACGAATTTGCGTAAATTCGGCACAGTCTTCACATTTGTGGGGTAAAAAAAGTTACCATTACTTGCAAATTTCCCAGTTCGGTTCACAAAAATTTACATAACAAAACTTAAGTTACATGACATTCACATCACGAGGTGACAAAAACCTAGTAAGAAGAAATGCCGTTGACCGCGTAGTTTTTTTTTTTAGTTATAATTCAATTACGCGTTTTCTGGGACACCCTGTATAACCCCACTCCTGGAACAACTATGACTCCATCAAGGCGCTATGATCATCATCACCATCCTCTAATTTTCCCGCGATAGCAATGGGGTAGCATTCTGCTTAGTAAGCGGAAGTCATCCCCATATCATCACATCACCTCTTCCTTCGTTTACGTCCAAGAATCCATTCCACGTATTATTGATTTTTTTTCTTCCTTTCCATTCAACCTTAGGAATGACAGTCGGATCTTGGAGGCATGATATTTGAGGTGAGTGCTGGACACTTTATACAGTCGACCCGCGTTTATCCGGACTTCATTTATCCGGACCCTGCGCTATCCGGACAAAAAGCACGGGGACGGATTCCCTCGTCTATCCGGACTTCAGCTTCCGGTCTCGGACGAGAATTCCAGGGAACAGAAGTGACTAATATCCAATAATCGGCTTCAGTTATCCGCTCATTGTCAAGGAATGACACTCGACCCACACCTAGACAAGCGACGTCGAGAACCCTCTTCGTGGCTTCGTTTTTAACTGACAGAAAGACGGTGTTGCTAGGAACAATTTCCTCCTTGTCCGACTTTGCACGTTACACAAAACTAATCCACTGAGCACTCTGGTCATTTCAGACTGAGAAGGTCCGCAACGAGGACCCCTGCGCTGCAATCACAGATGACGACATCGTCAGCGATGTCGCTTCCGATAGTGTTCAAGAAGAAGCTGATGATGAAAGTGTGGATGCACCAGCTGTGGCGGTAGAAAATGCGCGGGCGGCACTGAGAACAGCGCTATTATTTTTCGAGCAACAGAACAATATTTCGCAAGTAAATGCCACTTTCAAAGCTTTGCAAGAACTGGATGCGTGTATTAGAATGAAACAGATGACAATCTATATTTTCTGTGTAATGGCCAACAAAGATGCCCTTTTAGGATCACTCTGGATTTTCGTGTTTCACTTATCCATTTCACCCGCTATCCGAACATTTTCACAGGAAACGAAGGCGTCCGGATAAATGCGGGTGGACTATAATTGTACAACTAAAGGTGAACAAAACAAGTTGTCTACTGAGCTGTTCTTATATGTTCCGTACGTCAGTGCTTCTCGAACTCTGCTACTCTGCGATCCAGCATAATTCTAACAACATGCGTCCCCACCCGTTTTCTCGCGGTGCCACGAAAGCATCTATTTGACTCCGTGAACTGAATTTATAGGAACTGAACAGAACTGATACATGAAACTGACGCTGAAATTTCAGTTGACACTGAAGTCAGACTGAATTTGCTGGGCTAGACACCATCGCGAACAGACACAAAATGCATTCCAGCAGGAATTACTCCACCCGATGACTAAAGTAAGCTTTTAATGATGAAAGAAAGTAAAGTAACCTGGTTTGTTAGCGCGCAGTGTGTCAAAACCGGAGTTGAGCTTGGACACAGCAACACCCAGTTCTGGCACGATGTTGAACTAAGCTTGCGATGTGGTGTAGCTGGTAGCGATTCGCGCGGATCCTGGTTCATAGGTCGTTCATTTCAATGGAGTTGATTTCGTTAGTGGTTAGTATGACAGGAGTGCTCCAGGAAAATGTGAGCATAGTGGGTGCGGTTTTTTGCGCGCAAAAATGAAGCATCAATACGTTAATGAAGTTTCTGTCTAATCTCTAGGTGGACGCTATTCTTTATCACTACGGGTTCGTGGTGAGTAGTCGTGATTGATATGCTTCTACTTTCACTACTATCACTGCGCACAAACACACACAAAAGGCAGACACAAGACAGGACGTACTGCAACTCGGGACTACTTTACTATTCAATACACATACACTCTTAAATACCAGAGCAGGTACACGTTCCCCAATGCATCCGACCAACTTTTTGAGATGGCACAATTCCTCCTGAATGAGGGTAACAGAGGGGGTGCTGACACATTTCCCCCCTTTTTTGGTGAATCAGAAATGCTTCATATATCTCTCGATCCCGCTGTGATCGGAGACTAATTTCTATTGAAGTTTTATCAAAGGAAGGCGAGCATCCACATCACAATGGAATGCCAAGTGACCCGACGGGGGTATCCCTTTCAACAGCGTCGCGTGCCACGCACACTGTGAGGCGACTCTATATCCCAACCCGACATTATCACCAGCAATGGTGCATACGGTACACCGCTGGCAATGAGAGCTCCCCAGTACAGTCATCATAAAATAAAGTTGTTGTTGTTTACGTTACAAAGCGACGTTTCTGAGGTAGCTTTGCATGAGTTTTGCAAAGAGGGATGTTTTCACACAAGGCGTTTGCAACAGATATCTATTGGGGAGGATGCACACTTGATGGTAGCAAAAAAAGAAAAAAAAAAGAAGAAAAAAGAAACAGCTGCTTGGCTCCTCCACCACATCCACGCCAACATTCACCTAAAGATGATCACAAAATCATGGCATGAATGATAATATATTATCATTCATGTACAGTGTCATTCAAGTACAGTGGAATCCGCGCAACCTACGCAACAAGCTCCCAGATTTTAAATCTCATACTTACCAGTACAAGTTTCCTTTCATAGCTGTATGCGAACATGGCATGGATGCTGCACATCGTGTTCATGGTTATACAATCTATCGATCTCGTCAATCCTCTGAGAGTCGAACAGCGTTTTGCATTCGTAATGATCTTTTTGCTGCTCCCATGGTCAGCTTGTCATCGATCTTGCGATTATGTCTCCTGTAAGATCCACCTTGGGCACATGCTGTTAACTCTCGTCGGTACCTATCTAGGTCCCGCGGTACAGCTTCGGTGGACTGACCTCCACCGCTTATTCAGTTACTGGAATCCCCAGCTCTTGTACTGGGTGACTTCAATACTCATCATACGGCCTGGGGAAGTCGTAGAACGGACGGACGGGGAAGGAGATTGTTAGAAGTAATGGAGACTGCTCACATGTGCCTCCTAAACAACCCACAGCCAACTTGACGCCGACTGGCTCAAGATGGCGCCCAGGTTGGAATCATGCGCTGTTTGCTCTGAGAGGATTCCCAGTAAGCAACAGTCCCTGCGTTGTTCCGAGTGTTCACTGTGTTTTCATGTGACATGCTTAAACCTTCTGAGCACCGAATATGAAGAACTGTCCGCCGGTAACGCACCATATGTCTGCGAAACTTGCTCTACATCGGCTTCCCATGTTAGGGTTAATAATGTCCCGACCCCGAAAGGTTCTGCCGCTGATGACGATCTTCGCACCTTGCTGCTGGATCTCCAAAAACAGATGTCGTTCCTGACCGATGAAGTGATCTTCCTGCGCGAAGAGAATCGCACGCTCAAGATAGCTATGACTGAAGGATTCGCGGCGACCACCTTACAGCTGAACGGTGTCCGGCGTGAAATCGGCAAGCTGCACCCGGCAATGCAAGTGACCTTATCTCAAGGAAGTTCAGTGCCTTCCTCTAAACCACCGATGTTGATGTCGAGACGCCCGCCGCATCTGAGGACCGTCGAGTCCTGACGGAAGCCAGTGCTTCAGCCTGGAACAGCCGCCCCTCTGACGACGATTTCGGTCGCCCGGGGCATTTTCCGCCATTGAGGCCTCCTTCAGTGCCGGCTATTCCTCCTGTCGGCCAGTTTTCTGTACATCCCAATATGACCCGCCAACGTGAAAGGAAGGAGGTCACACGAGGGAAGGCCACCGCCTCGTTACTCAAGGCCGCGTCCCCAGCCAGCGCACACAAAGGTAAAGCGGCCTTTGTCACCCGTCTCTGCCCATCGACTAGTCCTGAAGATGTCGCGTCCTACTTGCGAGACAGTGTAGGTGTAATGTCTCCCGTGTGCACCAAGTTGATTACCCGCAGCCCGGCCTATGCGTCATTCCACGTTACTTGGAGTGACGCCGACATCACGAAGTTGCTGAATGAGAACGTCTGGCCAAGCGACTGTTCATTCCGTGAATTTTCTGGCGTTCTCCGACCTACCATGATTCAAGCGGCTCCCCGCGATGACACAGCCACCTCCCCTCAACACGATGCAGTACCTGCATAACGGCAAAATAATGTGTTTGACTGCACCGTATATTATCAGAATGTCCGCGGCCTTCGTACGAAAAACGTTAAGTGCTTCCACAATGTCATTGATCTTGACTCTGATGTCCTTTGTTTGACTGAGACGTGGCTGCGGCCAGGCATACCAAGTTCCTCGTGTTTTCCAGAATATTACACTGTCTTTAGGTCCGACCGTTGTGAGACGCAAGCTCAAAGGGGTGGCGGTTCGCTTCCCCAAAAACACCCAATGTCCGATGAATGTACGTTTTTGGTCCATATGTCCATGTACAAAATCGAATATCCATTGTACGTGCCACGGATGCGCACATCTCAACATCCGTGACAGGTCCGTCGCGGATGTCCGTGGAAAATCGTATGTGGACCTTCGATATGTGAGCGAAAAATAGATCCCTATACTTTCGCGAAAGTCACGACCAAACGAGACCTTACGACACTTCTTAAGCTTGCTTCAGGTTTTCAAAGTTCGAAAGACCGCGCTTTTGTCAAAGGATTCGCCGCACGTTCAGGTACATCTTCATATAAAAAGGGCACTGAGGAGAAAAAAAAAAGTGAGCAAACCACACCCCGATACACACAAAGTGTGTATGTGTTCCTTCGTCCTGCTAGATTCGGCGTGGAAGCCGGCTGACTGCTTGTCATCTGGCCACCTGTCATCATCATCATCACCATCATCGTTTGTGCGTCTGTGCGTCTTCGGCGGGAAAGTGCATGGGAAAGTGGCGTTCGTCATAGTGTTATTTCATTTGAAGTGAATTTTTTGTGTGTCTGGCCAAAGTTTGTCGGCGTAGGATGGACACAGAAGGTATGCATGTTTCTATAATCTACTTTGAGTTATCAGCGGCGTTATTGCATTCTAGTGATGCGTTTGTAAGTGTGTAATAGTTAGTGTCAGTTACCGGTTGTCCATGATCCGTTGTGAACGCATGCAAGATGCCGAAGCGTAAGAAATCGACATTTTACTATCGGTTAAATCGGCGTGTTGTTGATACGTTGACCACATTTGGTGATGAAGATGTCCAGCGTATCAAGGGCGATGAAATTTCCCACTGTACGTCTTCCAATGGTCAGGACGCACATGAAGGGCGAAGTGCGGTTGAAAGTGCCGAAGAAAATAATGATACCCTTCACGAGTTCTTTGAACATGCCCACAGCCATGACTGGGGTGGAATGCCGAGCGAAAAATCGAGCGATACTGGTCATGTTTCTGCTTCAGGCGCACCAACAAATGACAAAAGCTTCCGCAATATCACAGAGGCTAGCATCGAAACTGCCGGCGCGCCGCAGTTTGAAGATACCGATGAAGTACAGGCTGTTGCAGACAAACTGAGAGTGTGGGCAATCAATTCAGGGAATAGCCATGACAGTATAACCAAACTGCTGTCAATTTTACGTGGTCATTCATGCCTTGCCGCTCTTCCCGGCTGTGCTAGAACCCTCTTGCAAACGCCAAGGGCACCTCAGGGCATTACTGACATGTGCGAGGGAAAATACTGCCATTTTGGACTTGTTAATGGCCTTCGTCACGTGCTTGACCCTGTTGCAGAATTGCCTGATGTCATCACCATTAATATCAACGTGGATGGCCTACCCCTCACCAAGAGCACTAGAAGTCAGTTTTGGCCGATATTGTGTAAAGTGGCTAACTACAGAAACACTGAGCCATTTCCTGCAGGTGTGTATTACGGTCAGGCCAAGGCTCTGTCAGCAAATACCTTCCTGGAGCCCTTTGTAGTGGAACTGGAGGATGCACTGCAGAACGGAGTCACCATCAAACACAAACAAATTGCACTTGCAGTGGGTGCTATAATTTGTGATGCACCAGCAAAGTCGTACATCCTGAACATAAAAGGCCATTGTGGCCATTTCAGCTGCACGAAATGTGTGACCCGTGGAGAGTACAACACTCGAAGGATGTCTTTCCCTGAGCTGACTGCTCCTCTGCGCACTGATTTCAGCTTTCGTAGCCATGATCAAAGTGAGCACCACACAGGTGAAACAGTCCTGGAGCGCCTTCCAATAGACCTCGTGAAGCAGGTACCCCTTGAGTACATGCATGTTGTATGTGTTGGAGTCGTCCACAAATTGCTTCTTCTGTGGTTTAAAGGTTCTAGGAAGTACAGGGTAGGAGTAAACACAAAAGGGGAGATCACAATTGAACTGGTCAAGCTTCAGCCCTACATCACCAGTGACTTCAGTCGAAAACCCCGCAGCGTTCTAGACCTTGAAAGGTGGAAAGCAACAGAATTCAGATTGTTTGTGCTGTACGTGGGCCCAGTTGCGCTACACGGAAGAATTCCCCCGGACATGTACTCTAATTTCATGGTGCTGCATTGTGCAATCACTATCCTGGCCAGTCCACTCCACTGCAAGCTCTACATAGACTATGCAGAGAAACTACTGCGACATTTTGTGGCCACGTACTCACTCTTGTATGGTACCCACCTGGTGTCACACAACATCCATGCACTAATACACCTGGCAGAAGACGTACGCACCCACGGGCCACTGGATTCATGGAGCGCATTTCCTTTTGAAAATCACATGAGGAAATTGAAGAAGTCTCAGCGAAAACCAGGAATGCCCCTCGAACAGCTGCACAATCGAATGGCCGAGAAGAGAGCAATCCCATTGCCGCTTCATGTCCCTTCCACTGAGCCCTCCTTTTCACTGCAGCACAACAATGGACCACTTCCTGCTGGGTCCACTGGCCCACAGTATAAGAAGATAACTATCCCTGACAAGTTTACTTTGAGGAAGAACAAAAGGGACAGCACTTGTATCATGGAAGATGGCAGCATAGTCGTAGTGTACAACATTGCCTTTTGCACACATAGTCATGAGCCCTGCATAATCGGGAGGAAATTTCTGAAGACAATAAATTTGTACTCGCAGCCGTGCAGCTCTTCTATGTTGGGCATATACTTAGCCACTCATCTTTCAAGCTTGTCTTGCTGGCCGTTAACGTCTGTAGTGAAGAAGTGCTTACGACTGCCACATCGCAATGGCTGGGCAGTTTTCCCTTTGGTTCACTGTGCTTGAGGAGAACTTGTGTGTGCATTAATTCCTTCTGATGCTACAACCACCGCTGCTGTTTCCTACATTATATCTCCAAGTAATTTCGTCTATTTGCAATCATTTTTCCAGGAGACAGGGACTTTGTGATTATGAAATTTGGTGATGACACTGTCGACATTGCGCACAGAAATTGGGAGAATGACGGTATGTGTGCATGGCCACCAGTGAAAGATGCTCGCCGAATACGGGAGCTCGTCATCTCAGGAACAATGCCAGGGCCCGGTTGGAAGTGGTTTCCGTGTGTGGCTGTTGGATGGTTCAGTAAGTTCCTTTTTCAGTGGCAATGTTAGCTTACTCTATTTGGTTAAACAGCTTCTTGTTATATCAATGTAGGAACGTATGAGGATGCCAGAAAAATGCTGCCCCGTGCTGAAGACACGTCAGACCTGGCCAGCGAGATCGAGCTTGGCAGGGGAAAACGAAAGCGAAGGAGGAGGAGAATTAGCAGTGATTCGGATGTCGAATCATCACGCCAGGTGTCAGATATGTCAGACGTTGAGAGTGTTGCGCATGCCCCAACTCCCCGGTTGCCGACACCTCCTTTGGTGATACCCGACAGAGGTATACATGTGCTAGGAGATTTTCTGCATGTCAGGTGTTCATTAATTGACCGCAACTGTGATACTTATTGTTGGCAACACTGTACTGTTGTTGGTGTGTTCAAATTGCGAGCATGACCCCACATTTTATGGAGTTGCATTTGTTATTATACGGATACTGTTTTCGGAACATTAGTGGAGCTAGGCTTCTAACCTCCTGCTTACGTTCACCACCCGCCAAGGCGCGGCCACAAAATGTATGTTTGCTCAATGTTCTCTTTTTACTGATATAGCCTTCATTAGGCATGTGCTTTGAAGTTAATGTGCAAAAATCTTACGTTCCATTTTAAATTTTTCAAGTTCAGTTAGCAATACTAGCTTAATTAACCGCCGACAACCATGCAAGCTACAAGTAGGTGGCAAAAGCCTTCACATGTGTTGTCACATGTTTCAAGTATCTATCTTGTGTTGCTTGTGTTAAAGCATTGTGCACAGTTTCCTGTGCAATGTCATATACATGCTATGCATCAGCAACTGCACTCAGTACATTGGTCTTCTGCCTTGCTGTGTTGCTGTGCTTTCTGCTCTTTTTTTTTCTTTTTTAAATCATTCCTCTGACTACAAATTGGGAGCTTGAGACCACCGATATCATAATTACTGTGGTGATGTATCTATACAGTAAGCAGTAATTTCAAATCATGAAGTGTGCAGTGGTGAGTCAAGTTTGGTGGAGATTCCTTCTTCTGAGATGCCTGACTATTAAAAATTTAATTTTCTGGTGCAGGGGACCTGAGAAGAACGACATCACAGAGAAGTAACAAGGAAGGACCACGTCGCAGAGCAGCTGAAGCTTTGGAAACGAGGCCATCAAGTGCTACTTATTCTCTTGGCCTGTCACAGAGTGGTATGTAGGTGGGATATTATTATTGTTGGGGTGGGATTATGTAGGTTGGCCTTATATGCGACAAAATAGGTGCCACAACTAATTAACTAGAGGGCCCAATACAAATTGCATGCTTCACACAGGAATCATCCTATGAATAGCCAGAGCTTTCAGCTCTGGCCAGTCAGTCCTCTTCAGTTTTCGTTCTGCCGCACTGTAACGAAGTTAACTTAGTGAAACTAAAACCATGAGTGCCTTGCCCTGTCCAAGCCTTATTCTGAGCATGCTTAAAATTCCCAGTGTTGAAGCATATAAAGGGAAAAACACCCTTTTGATTTATGCACAGACCCTGAAATTTTGGGGTTAAACCTGATTTTTTTTTCGAATTTGCACCCCCAAATCCAGGCTCACCTATTTAATGTGAAACCCAATTTCTACCAAAATGCACCTAAGCTTGGCACCTCACGGCAGTGACAGACTAATTTTTCGTGAAATACGCAGTAGACCTCTACTTCTGATACTCATGACATCGGATAAATGGTACAATGATAGTTTATTCTATAATCCAGAAAAAAAAATATGTCCCCGAAACTTCAGGGTACTATTTATGCTCCAATGCTTCTTTCTTCTCTCTATTTGTACTATACTAGTGTACTCAAGTCCTAGCACTATGAACTTTAAAAGTTACAAAATTTTAATATTCTTTCAGGCTCTTCATCTCCCGCATCAGATAGGCTGGCAGGCTCTACTCTCAGCAGCTCATGGGATCCCAGTGTCTCCATTCCAAGGCGAAGTAGGCCATTGAGTAAGTGTTAACCAACTATGTTATACTAACCATCATTCGGTTGATAGTGTGTCTGTGCTGGCCGCAAATGTGATTTTTTATTAATTCATTTTATAATATGATAGCTCTACACCAGTAGTTCTGAACGGGGGGTTCTGTGAGCCTTGTCATGAAGCCATGACACTCATGATTGCATGGGTCTGGGTTCATCAGGCAACATACTTTTTTTACAACATGCTATGATAAATGTTCTTTTGAAGTTAACAGAAACCCAGATACAAATCACACTGAGTATATCTCTTTACAAAGTAAGCATTTAGGTACAAACTATGATAAATGTGCTTTTGCCAGCTTAATAACCAATGCACCGCTTCTGTGCTTCTCTCCCTTGTTTTGTGTATTTTGAAGCCTCTGTCTGCCATAGCAACTTTGAATGTACTAATTGTGAACAGTGGCATCTGTTTATGAAATTACTGCATCTCGCCACATTGGAACACATATTTAAATTTTTGCGCTGTTAAACAAAAAAGTTCCCATTCCCATGTACAGTGCTGTACATCTTTGCGGCCGGTCGCCGTTGTTTCCGTGTTTATGGTCCTCCCGGGATTTCAAAACTGTCATACGATTACTCAATTTCTAATAGACTATATGCATAAATCCTAAAGCCAGCGCGACATGGTGTGTCCTGGAGGGCCCGTTTGTTCCACGGCACTTCCTTCTCTCCCTCCTTCTCGGCAGAATCAAGCCCGGAGAGAAAAAGAGAGAAGGAAGGTGCCAGGGGAACAAACGGGCTCCCAAGGTACACCGCGTCACGCTGGCCTCTAGGATTCCACATATCGTCTATTGCGTTGTTGAGGTCAGCATTCTTCTGCAATGTTGAGGGTTGTGTACAGTTGTGAAGGGTTGGTATGTCGTCATTGTCGACGTACTCTTTCAGCCTGGCAGTACAACCCGGATGTTTCACGTGCTCTACTGGCTCCCTGGCGTTCTAACTATTGTACTGTTTGTACCGTGACTGTACTACCGTACTCCCCTACATCCCGCGGGTTACGCATTTAAATGTTTCCACGTAGATACCCCCAGAACCAAAGGCAACCGAATGCCCTGGAACATGAATGCACTGCACGTGAAGCCTATGATATGAAAAACGTGATCGGGCGGTGCGGCGTGAGTGAATCAGCTTCGTGAGCCAGTGTCATGCGAATTGAGCTTATGCAAGTGCGGTTTGGGGACCTATCTTGTCTATTTTTCTTAATTTATTTACTTTCGTTCACATTTTCTGGCTCGAAAGTGGGGGTGCGTGGATACACGAGAGCGTGGCATATGGTGTGGAACCGCGAAACCCAGATTTCAGACAAGTATATCACAAGCAGCACTTTATGGGAGACATGGGTAGACTGGAGTAGTACTTTCTGATCTTTTGTGAAGAAAAGTTGATGATCATTTTCCAATCACAGGATTTCTAGACTTCAATTCGTGAGGCTAAATTACCTGCAATTTAGAATTTGTCACATTTGCATGAACAACAAATAAGTTGTCTAAAGTCCAACACTGTTTGCTGTGCAATCTTCCAGCAAATTTTCTTGTTCCCTATGCATTCCAACCTTTAACACTTTTTGTGCGCAAAGATGCGGAAACATCTGCTCCAGCGGACGTTCAACCTTCCAGAGGTTCGAGCTCCAGGAATTATTCAGAGGGGAGCCTTGGAGGAACACAAAGTGAGTGTTTGTACTTCATTGCCCAAGCAGTACTTGCAAATGCAAAACACTTTTCGCAGCGGTTCATGCAATGTCCCAGCGATTGGATCAGCAGCCACCCCAACCTCGACAACTTCTGTCAAGACAGAGGTCAATGTCAAGTGTGGAAGATTCAAAGTATGCACGAGGTGGGCAGCAGCTTATACTCTATTTTCCAATGAATAGTGTATGCTCCATAGGTAGGGTTTAACTTTTTTGGGTTAAACCCAAATACACCCACTGTTTATTCCCAAACGATAGTTGTAAAGTTGTGGTTTAACTCGAATCTACTCGAAACGCCAACTCTATAAGCTTGCTTCTGTGTCGTATGTAACGGAAATCATCAAAAATTTTGAAATAAAATAACAAAAATGACGAAGCAGGAGAAATCCTAACAGATCCTCTTGAGAGCTGCTCAATAGTCATGAGAATATAATCCAGATAAGCCCGAATTTCCCCGATTTTCGCTCACGTTGTGTCAAATCACAACAAATATAGGCCGAACACACCCGAATTTTAAACTGAAAATATCACTCGATATTTACCCCCCGAATTTGGCAAAAAATATAACCCGAAAAAGTCAGGCCCTAGTTAAGATGTAGCACACTATGCCTTGCTTGTGCCACTTGTAGGCGACATTCCATCCAATGAAGCCACAACCATTACTGTACAAGAACTTCACATTGACTGCAGTAACTTAAAAAAAAAAAAAGAACAAAGGTGCAAAAAAATAGTGAGCTATGATTGCTGGTTACAACCTTAATTCAAGACTTTGGGAACCTGCTGGGACCTGTCAGTTGTTTCGCTGTTGTTCGGATTTCGTTGTAACGAGGTTTGACTGTATTTTCATTTTCCTTCCGATTACAGATTTTGAACAGATCATCAGGCTCCTTCACACGATCAGGCTCAACCAAGAAGAACACGGTGAGCAGCTGCATTTGATCATGTCGGAAATGACAACTCGGGTGCATGAAGAGCTGGATGATGACTTCCTCCAAAGGCCATTCGAGGACCTCGATGAATTTTTGTTCTTTGACAATGAACTGAAAACATCGGCTGACAGAAGAGAGAAACTGGTATGTTCGTTCTCCGATACATTCTGAAATTGGGCTTGGCATTTTTATATGGCTAACTCATCCACATATGCTTTTTTGCATATCTCTGTGGTCTTGCTGCCAATTTACCTGTCTTTTTTTTTTCCATATTTAGTCATGCAGGGGCCATGTCCTTTGTACTTCCACCTCAAAATGTAGAACAAAAAGGTTCTCTCCATTCACCAAGTTCTGCCAGGTGTGGCAGGAATGGCAGATGTCTGCGCCACCTGATTTAATAATATTCTGGGCTTTCCATACAGCAAATGGGCAGCTGGATCAAAATTTGCCATCAGCAAAGATTGCACCAGTATGCTTCTGTGGTGTGAGACGTCTGCTGTCGCCACGTCCCAATCTCTTTCGTGCAAGGTGTATTTTCACCCGTATTTTCCGCAAGCCTAGGATTCCACACGAGTTATTCGACAGAGAGATTTTCTGTGGAATTGCTAAACTTTTGGGAATGTTGATTGGAATTTACCAACATCCTCTGCACTGGGTCATTTTCATGTAGGAAAAAAATAATTTTCAGTAACGTGTTCAGAATAGTAGAGAACTACGATGCCCTCTTCATGGATTGATTAGATTTTCGAACATTTTTGGAATCCAGTTGCAATAGCTGGGTCATTCCACGCCAAACGTCCGAGTGAAAAATTTGACCATCGCAGATTTTGCTTTAAAAAATCAGGTGGTGTTGTTATGATAAGATCACTGATGAAGTTTCAACTCGTTAAAAAAAATTTCCGTCTTGAACTTTGAATTTGAAATTTACGAAATTGCGCAAAACCGCACCTTCGAAAACCTAATCGCGCTGCGTAATGGATAATGAAACTGCGTGCATTTTTAGACTGGATGGAAGCTGAAACGATAATACTTACACCTGAGAACTCAAAATGCACTCTGGACATGTTTCGTGCAATTTTAATAGCATGCGAAACAGTGCCAAAATTGCAAACTTTGCCATTTTATTGCACGCACATACTGAACACAAGAACGCTGGAAATACTTCATCGGCAAGATACTGTAGGGCTGTACAAGATTAAAAATTGCCGTCCAGAAAAGAGGAGAATAAGTTGGTGAAAAAAATATGTTAATTTGTCAGTTTTTCGCAAAAACGGTAAGCTTTGCTTGAAATATCAAAAATGGTGGGCCGCAGAAAAATATGAGGGAAGCTCACAGAGATAGTATCAGGTGCGTTGAACAAGCTGATAAAGTTTCAAAAAGGTATTATTTTTTGTTTCTGGAAAAATAATTTTTGAAGGTTGGCACGTGGAGCGGCCTGTGCGGCCGAACAAACGTCACAGAGAGCTCCAGCGCCGCAGAGGATCGACGGCGCATCATTATTTCAGTCGTCTGGTACAGGTCCTAGTAGTGCCGGGAACCGTTTCTTCTTAGAATACAACGTCAGTCCAACATTGATTGTGTGCTTATCAATTGGTTCAAAGCTGTGATAGCGGCGTGTGCCTGGAATCGGCGACGCGTTTTGATACCGGTGCTGTAGGAATTCACTTGCTTTCTGAACATCAAGACCCGAAACCCAGATAGGAGTGATATTTTTGAGCGTCTCTTGTGCCCAGCGGAACAGCTGTACTGGGGTCAAAATCTGCTCCGTGAATGGTCGTTGAATGCTTGCCTTTGCAGCTAATCGCTTCAGGGTGCCCCCAATGCCATCGCATGGCCCTTTGCCGTGCGATTTATCAAAGAACTGCCATGTCGCGTCGATCCCGAAGTCGTCAGGATGGTGGCAGAGATTAACGAAGTTTTTTTTTTGTATTGAGAGCTTGCCCCATCGTAAAAATAGTGAGTCTTGGTTACACCCGGGATAGCACATTATGATCTCCATTATGAGACTTTTCTGAAAAGCGTACACCGTTGCGTTGTCGTGTGTGAGATGATCTGAAATGATGGAGTAGGACTTCACGTGGAGAGAGCCGTCGACCTCGCCTTGCTCGCGATAGTAGATGCATGCCGGATGAACAGTTGCTTGAGAGCTGTCCCACTGGAAACTTTGCCCACTTTCGTGTAGCAGACGACTGAAGTGTTGATGCGCCGTCGATCGGCTGCATCGCCGGAGCTCTCCGTGACGTTCGTTCGGCGGCTCAGGCCGCTCCACATGCCAACCTTCAAAAATTATTTTTTCGGAAACAAAAAATAATAGCTTTTTGAAACTTTCAGACCGCTCAATGCACCTGATACTATCTCAGTAAGCTTCCCTCATATTTTCCCGCGGCCCACCATTTTCGATATTTCGAGGCAAACTTGCCGTTTTTCTGAAAAAATGACAATTTAACATATTTTTTTCGCCAACTTATCCTCCGTTTTTCTGGACGGCAAATTTTTAATGTTGTACTTCCCCACAATATCTTGCCTGTAAATTATTTCCAACGCTCTTGTGTTCAGCATGTGCGTGAAATAAAATGGCAAAGTTTGCAATTTTGGCAGTGTTTTGCATGCCATTGAAATTGCACGGAACGTGTCCACAGTGCGTTTTGGGACTTCCGGTGCTAGCATCATTATCTCAGCTGCTATCCCGTCCAAAAATATGCCCAATTTCATTCTCCATTACGCAGCGCGATTAGTTTTTGGAAGGTGCGGTTCTGCACAATTCCGTAAATTTCATGTTCAAATTTCAAGGCGAAAATTTTTTTAACGCGCAGAAAGTTTATCAGTAATGTTTTCTTATCACAACAACACCGCCTGATTTTTTAAAACAATATCTGCGATGGTCAAATTTTTCACTTGGACGTCTGGCGTGAAATGACCCAGCTCCTTTTCTTAATCGGGCTCTAGTCTGCAACTGCAACCACTGCAGGAAGTCCACTTTACACAAGCTTTTTTAGTGTCCCATTGTGTCATTGATACATTTTGTGCATGGGTTTACATGCAGTCTTTTTTTTTCTCTCTCTCTCTCCTTTTTTTTCTTTTTTTTGCATGGCATGAAAAATTGTGGTTTCAGGACGAGGTATGCCATTAATAATGATGGGGATAAAAATCTCAAAGGTCTGTAGTTTTGTGCTTTGGCATTATACTATCATAAAATTACAGTTAGTATTTGTCGGGTGATTCACAGACTCAAGTAGCCTATCAAATGAGCTTCCCGAGCTCCCTAGGTTTAGCACCGAATTTTTTATCCATGTCGCTTATTTTAGTTTGAAATATTCGTTTAACTTAGCATCAGTCTTTGCCGACATTTCAAAGTTCAAAGAAATGGCCATCAGAATGCAACTTTTACCACTGTTCTATTTTTGGAAGGAAGTGAAACATGTATTAGCTCAACCATCCTGCAGTGTTTGTACACTCCTAGTTTTCAGATGTTAGTTTCATAGTCCTTCTATTCATTGAACATCTCCTTTCAGAGAGCCTTTTTCTGCAAATTTGGGGGCCGACACGCAAAGGAGAAGACTGTTGTAGCCCTGCAGCATTTGATGGGTGACACAGTTGCCGAGCAATTTAGTTGGTACGGGAAAAAAGGGAAGATGAAGTTCTATGCACTTAACAGTTGTGATATCCTGCTGAGTACGTATTATTTTACTATTTGCAGGTCTTATGTTCAGAATAAAAATGTGTATATGCATGCTATATTAGTGCAGAAATTGGACATTTTGTGAAAAGACCAGAATTTTGGAGACAGCCTTTAGTTGCCATTTTCACATTGCTATTGCAACACATATGTCATTAGGGGACGCTAGGCAGGAAACAAATTTTTCCCATCAATGGAAGTGATCACCTTTTTCTTTGAACTCTCCGAAATTCAATTTTGAAAAATCTACAGAGCTTTCAGCAAAAATAGTAGACAAGTAGGCTGTTGCACCACTCTGTACAGTAAAAATAGTTTTGTCATGTTTTGTGCACTACCTCAGTGCTATTTAAAAATTTTAGTTCATGCTGAGTGTAAGTTTCTTTCTTCAGGTGAGGCCATTCCGGAGGCAGACTTTTACTACTCGTGGTTAGTGATTCCATGCATCAGGTGTCAACCGGAGCTATGAATGTATCTGTCCTTACCAGTGCTAATTATACCTTGTCATCCAGTTGCTACATTCCTTATTGCCAATAATAATTCAGGGTTTAGGTCGCGAGACAACTACGATCTTGAACGATGCCACAGTGGTTGGTTTACTGATAAATTTTGCCCACCTGAGGGTTCTTTAACATGCGCGAAATCTCACACCCAGTGTAACATCCCTTCCGGGGACGTTGTGCATAAACAGTCCATACCTGCTACCGAATTGCTAGCCTCCTCGGTCAGGATCGAACCAGCGGCCTTGGGATTGGAAGGCCGACACACTACCAACCAAGCCACTGAGGCAGCGGTCCTTCTTGCCAAGACACAACACTTACGCCCATTTTTACATGCACATCTTAGGCTCAAGTATAAAACATTGGCTCTGCAGTATTTTTAATTTAAGGGAGAAGCACACGAGTCCCCTTCATAAGGTCATTTGGCTGCTCCGAAACCAAATTTTTGCTGCTCCAAAGGGTGCTCCAGAATGGATTTGGATGTGTTCAAGCCCTTGATATTACGTGGTAAACCACATAATATTTTACTGCTATTTGAAAATACTTTATTTGTTACTATTTAAAAAATGCTGTTCGATTCAAACCACAATGCTGCTGTTCACACAGCCCCAGTCTTCAGCATTTGTACGCTGTGCGCTTTTGCCCATGGAAAGATAAATACTGTAAATGTTTGGTTTCTACAGCTTTACCTATTGAAATATATGCTTGGATTTGTCATCCAAACCTTTTTTTTTTTTTTTTTTCGATACAGAGCAGTTTATCCCATAACTTTGTAACAGGCAGTCACTTTACAGTACAAATAAGAGCAGGGTAGAGTGCACACAGCGCCTTTGTCGAGGCACATAAATGCATGATCACATGCAATTGAGAAGGCTATGGAACATTGCTGTTTTGCCCTCTTGAATTTTCTTTCTTGTGTACCTCTGTCGCTGCTGAGGGAAGAAGGCACACTAACTCCTGAACAGGCAATGCTGAAGTTGCCTGGGAAAGCATGGTTGCACAAAGATATCCGATTTGGTGAAGCAACGGCAGTTTTTGCAACTTTACCTTTGCTTTTTTTTTTTGTGTGTGTGTGTGTGTGTGTTGGCAGTGGCTGCATTTACAGAGTGCCAAGTAAACCTAACACCTGAATTTCCAGTGACTTCAAATTCAGAATTTAACAAATTTGCCTTTTTTGATGGTGAAAATGCCGTGTAGAAAATTTTGAAAGGCACCTTTGATAGACTACAAATAAAATTACCCGGCATGTTAGGAACAACAGCTGCATGTGAGAAACTCGTATTTTACCGACAATCAGGTATTTAGTGAAGCGCTATGGTTTAGGGATGAAATGTAGCAAAAGTGGTTTTCTATTTCCTCATGATACATGTTTTCACTTCAGAGGCCCTTTGTAGAGCAAGAACTCGGTCAAAAGCAAGTGGCACAGCTGCAGACACTACCCCAACCTACAAGGAAGTTGAAGCTGCAGTAAAGGACTGGCTGCGTAGGGCTAAAGAACGAAGAGCCAGCCGTAGTAAAGCACAAGTCTCCCAAGAGGAAGAACTCATCCCAGATCCAGAATGAGCAGCACAGATTAATGTCGTCTTCAAGCCACATCGGCTATATGCAGGTTGGCAAAAGATGTTACCTGCAGCCAGCAAACAATGCTCAGCACAGTTAGGGGAAGCACTGCGCTATCCGCACATTGAGCTTAAATTTGAGGGTGATTTAAGGCTGCAGTGAAAGATTACAAAGCAAAATATATTAACCTTGATACAGAAGTAGAAAGATTGTTGTGTGGGCAAAAGCTATTGATACCAGTTGATGCAGGGCTCCCCAGGCAGTGCACGGTACTTCTGAGGCTTCCCACAGACTCTGCTTGCAGGGTGATGCAGTGAGAACGCATTTTGAAAGCCTCAGGTTTATCATGCGCCACTTGTGGAGTCCTGCTTCAACTGGCATCAATAGCTGTTGCTTACACTCCAACCTTGCTATTTCAGCATGAGGTCTAAGACATTTTGGTCTGATTTTTCACTGCACCATTTTCAGCCTCGGATTTAAATGGCAATTCGCTGAGGCCTATTGTATCTTTGATGGTGTACCAGCAAGCAGTGGTATTGTTGGGCAGTTTCGAGTATATGTGTATGAATGTTTGTTCAAAACTTTTGCAGCATAGCTTTGTCATAATATATGTGGTCCTACACTCTTAAAAATGAACTTCACCGCATAACACGCTCCCAGCCAACCATCATCTCGAATGATATCGTTATCTACCTTGATTTGTTGAAAACGCGAGGCGTACGCCTTTTCTGTGACAATTATGAATCACAAAAAAGGCATTCGCCTCCCGTTTTCAACAAATCAGAGCAGATAACGATATCATTAGAAGTGATGGTTGGCTAGGAGCGTGCTATGCGGTGAAGTTCATTTTTAAGAGTGTACTATTCATTGTGTTGCCACTCACAATAAGTTAGTAACTTACTTCATGTAGCTCAGTGTCATAGTGATGAACCTCCGATATTTTTTATCTAGTAGAAAAGCGTGCGTAACCCAGCCTCCCTGTAGGCTGTTTTTTATTCTTTATTTTTTGCTTATGAGTATTGCATTCTGGCTCAGTTCTAGAAGTCAGCCCTAGTCACTTGTGTTCTAGTCAGCACACATGTACCTGTGTATTTTCGTTTATTGTTATTCAGTTTACAATCGCGCACATATTTTTCTTGTCGTGCCACGCCACAAAAATGGACCGTTTCTGCACTCTGCAGTGTTAGCCTGCACTCAACATCATAGGCAGAAGGAACCCTCATGACCATCCCTGTTAAGTGTGCCACAAAAAAGTACTGAAAAGTTTTGCAACCTTTCATTCTGTTCAATACAAAATATCAGAACATTTTGTGTTCTCCTGTGTAACTATTTTTTGTACACCATTTTTTGTGTGCCTTTATTGTACTCATTTTGGAAATTATGGTAGGAATGGCTGGTGGTTGTAGCACAGATGTGAACATATTTTTTCAGATATCTTAAGCGTGTGTACTTGAATACCCGTATTCACCAGTCGACTTAAACCATTGGTTTAGTGACGTCGGGTTTAAAGCGATCACGTGATCTCTCCGGCTATGAAGCGCCATCCAAACAGTTGACTACAACGCATGCGCATTATTCACATTGTCACGTGTTGGTTGAGGGGAAGGAGAAAGTAGCAGACGACAGGACTGCGAAGGAGGGAAGGCTCCTGTGTTGTTTTTTTTTTTTATTATTATGAGGTTGTTACGGAAGAAAAGTTGAGATGGCGCTGCTGCAGGTGGTTGCGGATCAGGGTATCGGTAATCGGTGGTTAGATCTACCTCTGTATCTGTTAATGACAAGCTCCGCGAGATATGGTTGTTGTGGTCACTAAAAAGGTGTACATAGTAAGCGTTTGCAATGTTATTTGAAAAAACAGAAGTAGGTATCCTCGCGGAGGTTATCGTTGTGCTATTGTCAGTGTTTCGTCGTCGATTGTGATTGCGTGTAATAATATCATCCGCATCGACCATCGCTTATTTATCGTCTGTTGTGCGATATGTGTGGTGAACTGCAACGACCAAGATTGCCTCTCGATTGCTGGGGCATTCCAGCAGCGTCCTTTATACGCTTTCGAGCCTGGTGTCATGAACGCAACGTGTGTGCAAGTGTTTGATCACTGTGGGCTATGTAAACAGTAAACAGAAAGAAAGTTGATGCTGCATGGGACTCCCACACGCACAACTTTTACGGTGTTATCGGTTTAAGAAATCGACGTGATACTTTCAACGTGTCACAAACCTGCAACGCGTTAGAGTATCTCCTTGCTGGCTGTGTTTCTTTGGAGCGCGACTGATACGGAAGACGTACTCAGGGTGCTGCCTTGTTTGCGTCGTCGTCCTGTGTGTGTGTGTGTGTGTGTATTTCGTTTGTTTGTTTAGCTCTGTTTTCGTCATGTTACCCAGGGCGTCCTTGCTTGTGAGCGTGGAAGTGTTGTGACCCCGTGTCAGTGCGGTGCGTTGCTGTGCTTAACTCTGACCTCTTTTATTTCTGCATTTCAGCATATCAGATTATTGTAGAAATCACTAAGCACTAAATTGATTGTTCTGTTCAGCCCACAAAGATTCATCGTTACGTTGTGACTGTCTCTTGCTCTGATGAAATTTCACGAAATAGGAACATACCTCATGTATATATTTGTCATTGCCGTTACTGAGCATATTTGTCATTTGATATGATGCATTCGACATTGTTAAAATAAATGGCCACAGTTTAGTGCCAGCACACTACGTCTGAACTATTCAGGATTTGTAGTTTAATGAGACCACGTACACAAAATACAGATGTTAAAATGAACCAAATATCTCATAAAGAAGGTGGTGTTATACCAGTTTCACGAGTGGTGTTCAAAGGATAGAGCAAACAGGAATGGACCAAACAAAACACATACAACAGCTGCAACATCAGCTACAAATAAGCCTGTGCTGTTATTTTGTTCAATAATTGCATTGTGCTTATTTCTTTAACTTCATCCATTATTGAGGGAACACTTTTATGCAACTGGTTCGGGACTTACACATTTTCCGTGCTAATTCTTTACAAGCTTCTCTCTCAACTTCATACTGGCATTGTAAATTTCACTAGCATTATCATCGCACCATTACATGCCAAACCATCACGACCACCAATGCTCCCCACAGCTCATGCCATGCTAAAATACGGCTGCCAACAGCACATCATGCACTAAACAAGTGTAGCAAGGCAGGGTAGGTCATACGAATTATGGTGTGTAGACAGCCAAAAAACGCGGACAGAAGAACAATGACACGGACGACTGCATCATGCACTACGCTCTGTGAAATCACTCCTTATTTAAGCTTTTAATTTAGGATTCTTGTTCAGAAAGAATTTGCGTTAGTGATGCAGTTAGTTATCACTCCATCCTAACACAGATCACTCAACTTTGACTGTGAAATGACATAAGAGGCCACTGTATAATTGTGTAAACTTAGTTTGTTAATTTTTATTTCAGCAGCTCTTCACCGCTTGCTTTGCATTTTTTTAGTTTTCCAGTCATGGAATAGTTTTCAGACTATTTTCCCAGTTTTCCATGCTTTACTGGATTGCAGACATCCTGAGCTACACACTGTAATTCAAGCAACTGGGCATTCTAGGATTACATGTTTGTGACCTGCCTCGACTAATTCTCGTTCTTTACACCGATGATAAAGCTCTGAAAAATTATTGCACAGGCTGCATTTCTGCACTATGTGGTTATGCAGTTTGACTGTACAGCTTTGTATTGAGAGATTGTGCTATTTCTTAAGAAACAACACAGTGGAATATCAAAGCAAGGCACACCTAGAGGTGCTCATTCTAGCATGAAATCCCTGTAGTAGCACTGATCATTGTCTGCTTGCTTTCTGTATTGATCTATAGCAGACAGTGAGATGAAGTTTGCAATGGACAAATATGCACAATGCAAATAAGCTCACACAAAGAAAGGAATGCAACTTGAAATCACGTGCATCTTAGCTACAATGTGCTCTATTACTTTTATTAAAATTTACATGTTTGTATATCTTTCTTCCACAATTTCACTTATTTTTTTAACCTCTTTGGTAGTTGTCACTTTGTAGAGGCAGACATATTCATCCAGTTGTGTCAACACAAATCTATGCAACTGGACAGTTTAATGTAGTGAGCATGGTGTACTGCATCATGAAGGACAAAGTTTGGGAGCAGATGTATGGGACATAACACTGAATATGTAGTAAAATAATACAGATGCCTCTGCATGACTAACCACCTAACTTCAGTAACGAGTGATGAACATGCAGTCTTCAGGCAACTTCAGGAAATTAATACATGATGTATGGGGAAATGGTTCAGAAGATTTACCAGCACCCAAAGCAACAGTTTCACAAGTTCCGGCCAAATGCATTATGTTGGCGCACAAGATAAGCATGTAATTATTTCGTTCCACTTAACTGAACTTTATGCACCCCTAAGAAAATGAAAATGTAGGAGGAGAGGGGGGTTCTGAAAAGAAACAGAAGTAGTGTGAATTTCCCGTTAAAAAGAAATGAAAAATTCCACACACATAACCACAAGATTTACGAACCTATGGTGAAGCAAGCTCTTACACAGACATGTCTTTCGTGTGTTACATGAAGGTCAGTTGTGTTGGGGATGGCATGGTATCGATAAGCCTAAGCTAATGCCAGCCACATATTTGTATAGCAGTAAATTTTCTTCACATGTGGCTTTGAAGAACTGCTTACTTGAAACAAAATAAATAACCAGGTGTGACACATATACAATCTAATGTCACAGGCATTTGGTGCCAGTCATTCAGCGAAAATACTTTGCATGAGATGCCACATATTCTCCTGGTGACGATGAGGGGGAAGGAAGCTTTCCAGCGATAAATGTATGTCATGGTGTCGTGTATTGCAACAGCATTCAGGCACTGTTTCGAGTGACAGATCCATAGATGTTAAAACCATTTGTCATGACGCTGATGACACAGTCTTAGTTACATCCGAATTTTGTTACCGTAGTATTCCCATATTGTGTATACCCTCCACTCACTGCTTTATGGGGGGAGTGCGAGTCAAGGCAGAGGAGAGCCGGTGTGATATGGAAGTACCCATTCTGCGTAGATATTGTACAGGACATGTCATACAGGAAAAACCGTGGACACTTAGCATGCACCTGAGCTGGTGTATAAGGAACAAGTTGTAACATAACTGAATGTACAGTGAGGTACTACACATATGCATATTAGACGTGGATATTGGTTTGGTTCCCTATTTTTGAACTCGGCTATTCAGAACACGTTGAAGACAGGCACAACACCAAATTAGAGGCATTGTGGCATTCGCGATAAATAGAAGCATGATTGCGATGTGCATGCAGGAGTATATTATAAATCATGTAGCATGATTCCATAGGAATGTGTTTTCCCATTCTTAAGATTTACCTCTACAGGATATGAGACTACACAACAAGAGTGCACTGATCACACTAGTGTAAAGCTGCAGTGTCGTCAAGCAATTTTTAACAGTCCTGCTCACAGAAATGATGCAGAACAGCATGCATACATTTTAGCTTGAAAGAAAAGCCTTGAGCTTCAGGAGACACAAAAGGGACTCTGTTTTTCTGTTTAGTACTATATTCACACTCAACACCTGAGTACATGGATAAACTCTGTGGCCATATGACAGCTATCAACAACATAAAAGGAGATGCATAATGTAAAAACCCCGAGACTAGGGAACACAAAGAGAGAGACACAACAGACTTCGTGTTGTGTCTGTCCCTTCGTGTTCCCTAGTCTCGGGGTTTTTTACATTATGCATCATCTTCACCAGCTCACTTGCTTCCTAGCCATTTTTTCATTATAAAAGGAGAGATAGTGTAACATGGGTGCATGTTTACCCTGCTTTACTACTGTCATCAATATCCACACTGAACACGTGCACACAGAAATTAACTATGCAGCATTACGGCAGCTGTCTATAACGTAAAAGAACGATAGCTACCGTTAACATGGGACCGTGCTCTTTCACGTTCTCGTGTGCTCATTGTATATACAAACAGCTGCACTGGCAGGACAAATCTGTACCCATGCTAACAGAAGCTAACTTTCTTTTAAATAGTTGACAACAGTCACGTGGCCATGTACAATATTTCCATGCACTCATGCTACAGTTATGACAGAACCACATTTCCATTTTGATGTTGTGTGTACCAGCTGGCTACTATTATAATTGTCAATACCATCTATTGATAAGTCTGTACCCTACGTTTTGTTAAATCTATCTGGAAGGTGTTATATGCAGTAATTGCAGTTGATCTAATTTTCAACTTCCAGTGCAACGCAATAATGAGCAAAAGAGCTTAAAGTTTCTGTACACATTGCCCTTGATTCCTATGCAATTCAGCTCTTTTGCAGTACACCTCAGACATATTAGTGGAGTCAGCATGTCGAATGTAGCAAGGAGTTTTCTTCTTGTGCACCATTGCTTACTTATGTTTTCACGTGACCTCACCATCTAATTGAGCAGGGTATCGAGAGTGCATGCCTCTATGAAAAAAGTCATCCTTGTGGAACTACGTAATAGCCTTTATTGTCTGAATATAAACAAAAATCTCACGAATACAAAGTTGTTGTGACAAATGAGTCCACAACAGAGATTTTTTAAGCAATGATCTCCAGAATATCTATGCTTATACAATGCACAAAAACTGTCATTGATTGGTTATGGTTATGTACCTGCAATAGTTAACCTAAAAAAGTAATGATGCATCCAAAAGGTCTCCAGCCTCCTTTAGCACTGTCTTTTGCAGAAACAGCCCTACAAAAGCAGATCTACTGTTACCATACAATACATCAAAATAGAAGTAAGCAGCTGTTTTTTTTTAATGTTTTCCAATGTAGCAGTAGTAACACAATACCTGAAGAACTGTTTTTCATTGGTTTCCGCTGCTGTGGCATGCTGAAATAAGTAAAACACACATTTCAGTTTCATCTATGTGAATTATTACATTACATTATTATTATTACATGTGAATCCAGGGAAAATGGGGACCTCGTTCGGTTTTGCTCCGGTATTTTCATAACCTGGGAAAGCAAAATCTGCTCAAATTCCGTGTTCAGTGTAGTGCAACAACATGCATATTTCCATGCCTAGATAGTATCCACACAACAGCCGCAAGACGCTATTGCACTTTATGATCAGTCCTATTGCACGATTAAAGGTCTCTGGGGATAAGACACGCTGCAAAGAGATGATGATACTGGGACGGTTAATAAACATGCGAGTGGATAACGCCCCTCAATTTCTCCATCGGGGCTCGCAACAACCATCTAGCACGTTATTGCTCTTACTGTACAATGACGGGGTGCTTACAGTGTGCATCACAGGAGATGACATCATAATAAGCGCCAGCACTATGCTTTGTTTTTGATGATGCACATTGACGTTCGCCCATCCGCACGCTCTATCAGTCCATTGGATTGGTATCTGGATTTTGTCCAGTGGCACATGTCGATGTCACTCACTTTGACCACACTTTGACGGTGCTTTTTACCTTTGTATTGCAAAAGTTCGCGATAGCGCCTTCGAAAAACAACAGCCGCATTTCGTACCCCCGGTCAAGCGTTACGCCGTTTTCGTTTATTAACCGTGCATTTAAAACGATTCTGCTTAATTTTTACCAGTTAGATTTCGAGTTAGTGAAACCTCACCTACCACAACCACTCTACAATAGTTTTTTCAGCACACCTTCACAGTTGCAACGTACTTAGGCCGACGTTAAACTAGCCTCTCCCCTAGTTTAAAATACGTCCCATTCAAATACATGGGTCTTAAACCACCGGTTTAAGTAGCTTGGGTGGATGGTCGAAATGGAATATTTGAATCGATTATTCGTCCCATTGCGATAAAATCCACCTCCTGGGCACTTCTAGTAACTATATCAATCAAAACTTACCCAAGATTTGATGAAAAATTCTTCGTGAACCGAGGATTAGGCCTACCGGCCTCCATCGCTTCTGGCAGACTCTGGCGAAATGCGCATGCGCCGTGCAGGAAGCCCGCTATGTGCGGTGCCATTGGCTTCACAGAAGCAGGTTGTAGAGCATGGGGTGGTGATCCAGGATTGGCGAACGAAGGTGTCACGTGATCGATTTAAACCCGACGTCACTAAACCAATGGTTTAAGTAAGTTGGTGAATACGGGTAGAAGAGTATGCGGTAGAGGAAGCTTTTGCCCATTTTGTGTGGATCGAGTCACCGGAAACATTTGTACAACTTTTATGAGTGGTTTAATAAACATTTGCATTTTGATTCTTGTGTTTGCTCATTAACGGAGGTCACACGAACGCAACAAATGTGTTGCAATAACAACGCATCCCCTGCCAGCATGTGCTGCTCATGACTGTGGACATGCTGCAGTAAACAGAAGAAATACATTTTGTCCAAAAGCATGCTTTCTGACCGGTAATATGGCGATCTAATGGACGTCCGTCTAACGTCCGTGACGTCCGCCATGGATATCTATTGGATCATCCACGGACGGGATTTCGAGTCCAATTTGGACTTGTGGGGCACATACCACGGACATAAACAAATATCCCTGTGACGTCCGAATATCCATCCGCGGATATGTCATGAATATCCATCGTACCGCGATGTGTTATTGGGGTTATTGCTGTGCGGTCCCGTTATAGCTGTCGCCGTCGTTCCGATCTTGAGCTAGTGCCCGATTGTGTTTGGGTTGAGCTCATCCTCAGTGGCAGTGACCGGATACTAATAGGCGTGCACTACTTTCCCCCTGGATATAGCCCAGATGCCCTTGAAAGGTACATCCTACTTCTGGGAGAAAAATTGATTCGACTACAATGTAAAATATTAATTTTGGGTGACTTCAATGCTCCTGGTGTCGACTTTACTAGCAATAACGTAACAGCGCATAGCTCCTTCTCAGTCCGTTTCTGCCATTCACTTCTTGACTTTGCTCACTTTCATCAGCTCATGCAACTGAATGATGTCCCTAACAAGGACGGTTACACGCTGGACTTATGTTTTTCAAACTTCAGTGCCTCTGTCGAGCGCGCTCTCTCGCCTATCGTTCCTATTGATGGTTATCACCCCCCCTCTGTCCATTGTACTCCCACACGTACGGGCCCATGTCACGCGTCCCCAGTCCTCCAGGTTGGCTCTCAATAGAGGAGACTATGTCGGCCTCTATCATCATCTTGATTCGTGTGATTTCTCGTCTGTACTTAGCTGTTCTGACCCCAACGACGCCGTATCCCGCTTTACCGAAATTTTTGTTGACAGCATTACTAAGTATGTTCCGCAATATACACCTCGTCGTTCAAAGTATCCACACTGGTTTTCCCCTGAATCGCGTCGCTATCTCAGTAAGAAAAAGTATTTTCACAGGAGGTATAAAAACATGGGAACGCGGCTGACTACGAACAATTTGTTATTTTTCGCGCATGTCTTAAAAAAGCCGTTGTGCACGACCGTAGGTTCCACTTGAGCACCGTTGAAGCGAATGTAAATGATAATCCTCGTAACTGCTGGAAGTGGCACAAACGTCAGAAACGCGGTTCGGTCATGTCGCCTTCTCTCAGTGACGGTCACGCCTTGTACTCTGACCCCCCAACCGTTGCAAAGATGTTTACTGCGCAGTTTAGTTCGGTGTACGACGGTACCAGTAACACTACTGCTTCCGCTGATTTCAATACCGCACCGTACACTGATGATTTACCTACATTTGTTATCACTGAGAGTGATGTAAGCGACGCGATGCGCAGGTTGAAACCCACAACAACACCTGGCCCTGATGGAATTCCAGCTATTTTTCTGAAAGCTTACTCTGATGTTGTTACACCTGTACTATCGTTTATTTATAACCTGTCACTGAGATGCAATAATTTCCCTAGTCACTGGAAGGCATCCGTTGTGATTCCTGTCCACAAGTCAGGAGACCTGCACATTGCGACCAACTACAGACCGATCAGTATTCTATGCGCGCCTTCTAAGGCGTTTGAGCACATCATATATACGCACTTGTCGTCGTTTTTCAAACGCAAGCTTGTTGGCTCTCAACATGGCTTCATGACAGGCAGATCTACGGTAACAAATTTGGTATCCTTCATGTCTTCGGTTGCCCCTGTCGTAAGTGCTCGCGGTCAGATTGATGTTGTCTACTTCGATGTATCAAAAGCTTTCGATTTAATGAGTCACGGCCTCCTACTAGATAAGCTACATACATCCGGTGTTTCTGACCCGCTTGTTGCATTCTTCGAGTCATACCTAAGTCAGCGTTCCTGTTCTGTTTTTGTCTCGGGCACGTACTAGGATGCATATGTTCCCACATCTGGGGTCCCCCAAGGATCCACCCTAGGTTCCCTGCTTTTTAATATATTTGTGAATGACATGTCATCTACTTCAGTATGCGGATGATTTCAAATTAATGAAAGTGATCTCTTCGGTTTCCGACTGCTTACAGCTACAGGCAGATGTATCCAATATACTATCATGGTGCAGTGCTAACGGTTTCAAAATTAACAGCGCAAAGACGAAGATTGTCTCGTTCACACGCAAGACAGATATCTCTGTGTTTCGATACTTCTCCGACATTGAAATATGTCGTGTTGACAGTATCCGAGATTTAGGAGTTATTTTTGATGCCAAGCTGCTATTCCATGAACATGTCACAGCGGTTCGTTCTTCCGCTCTTCGCACGCTGGGCCTCCTGTTATATACATGCAAGGAGTTTCAGACTCCTGCTGTCTTCGTTAAACTTTACAAGTCATATGTTCTTCCCAGGCTTGAATATGCCTCTGTTGCTTGGAACGCACTTTCAGGTACTGATACAAAGCGTCTCGAGGCTGTACAAAAATGAGCACTCCATATCATACACAATGGCTTTTTACGAAAAAAGTTATTGTATGACTATGACACACTATTGCAATATTTTCACCTTCACCCACTGGCCACACGTCGCTCTCTCGCCGCCGACGCCCTATTTCTATACAAATGTGTCCATGCCCGTGTTGATTCCCCACTCCTGCTGAGCCTCCTAAACTTTTGTATTCCTCGCGCGGCTTTTCGTAATCCACCAGTCTTCTACGTTAAACGCTTCTGCCCCAGCGATCCAATTACCCGATGCCAAATTCTTCTGAACTCGCTTCCCCCACATGTGATATTTTCCACGCCTCCAGCGCATCCCTTAAGAGGGGATATCACCCGTCGCGGCCCCATGTATTTTCTATGGGGAAAACTTCTCCATTTTTCTCGATAAATACTCGTCCGATCTTCACGATATCGGTCTCATTTGATAGCTTTTAACAATTATGAGAAAATGAGTTTTTCAAACTTTCAATTTTCGCTTGGATTTTTTGTTGAGACGTTGTAGAACGTGTGGAAAATAGCCAAAAATTGACCTTGGACTTCTGAAGCGAATTGCAGAAAAAGAAATCATCCTAGGCGACATTTGCTCAATCCATTTTCTTCTAAAATGTGTCCTGAACGTTTTGGTACCACTATCTCGCGTGTCCAGTCAGCCGTTCTTGAGATAAATGAGAATATCTGAGGGTATGTACAGCGCTTCCGCGGGACAACATTTCTGCCGCCCGGTGCTGCCACGACGCGGGGTTTTCGTTCAGAAGGTATTTATCCGCCAAGTGTGACCCTTATTTCAGCATACTATCCGAGTTTCCCTTTCCCAGGAACAAAAGGGGAAGGGCGCTAAGCTCCACTACAGCGGGGCTATTCTTTTTCCTGCTGTGTGGATTATCTGTGCCGGCCTTTGAGAAGCGGGCACAAGTGGGCATGTAATGACTCAGCATGCTATTCTCGGTATTGGGCTCGTCCTTGCAGTTCAGATTGTCCCATCGATTCGCTTGGTTCCTGTGTGCGTGTTTGTTCCGAACATCTGGAAGCGTCGAAAGATATGTTTGGCGCAGAGACGAGGGGTGATGATGAGCTGAGCAACTGAAAATTCGCCACCCGCCAAAATAATGATGATAATAAATACTAGTGAGATAAGCACAACATCCCCATTGTCTTGCCGCCTCCCAAATATATTTTTTTCGCTCTCTCTCTCTCTCTCTCTTCTTGTTCTCACTTTGTTGTCGGGAATTCCCTTGTAAGGTTGGTAACAGGTCAATGGTAGACGGCCACCGATCCTTTTCACGTTCGAAGCATTTCTATCTGAGTTTGTGGACGCGACCTCTGTATGTATAAGATATCGCGTTCTGGCACAGATAACAACGTTGGTACGGTTCTGGCCCGCCCACACACGCACAAAAAAAGGGGGGCAGGAAAGAAAAATAAAGATGTAGCAAAGAGCATTGACCATTGCTATGCGCTGCTCGTTTGCGAGTATGAATGGCGTTGCGCTCCTGCAGTATGTTGCTTGCTTTCAACAATGTCATCTTATCTCAGCAATGAAAACAAAGAAAAACTAAATTTGGTGGCAGAGTTTTAGTATATAATAGCACATATGTCACATACTCAATCGTTTGCTATAGTGGACTTAAAGTATACGTACAGCGCGGTTCTGTTGAGCACCCAAAATGTTTTTATGGACATTGAATGATTCTGACAAAACTACTTAATTAATTAATTAAGTATTATTTACCGGTTTAAGGGTTGAGTTGTCAATTAGACAGTCTTTCTTTCCGCTGCTTATGGGGCATGCACGAACAACACCGAGCACCCTTTTCCCGCTATTACTGGTCGTTATTGTTTAGCTTTATCTATTACAAGTACCATTCTTTTCGTATTTTTATTTTCTAGCATTCAGATTATTTGCTAAACGTTTGTTCTGGCATTAATTTATACTTCAAGACGTGCACGCGCAACAGGGAACGGTTGCATCCCTGCGTCCGTGCATAACGTATAAGATAATGGTAATATCATATGTTCAACTCCAGCCCAAATGATCGTATTCGGACATTCCAACCAGATACTTTTTCTGCGCAAAGATACAAAAGGAAACATGTATACGATGTGTATGTGTGTGAGTTTTTTTCCTTATTCAGTACCGAGCGAGAATAAATACACAAGTCATACTCTCGTGTAAAATTTGTACACAAAATGAGGTGTTCAGTCAAAAGTGGCGATCAGTCAAACGTCTTGAACAGAACCGCATTCAACTGAGCAGCATTCGGTCAAATTGGCGGACCACGTGCTAGCCACTAGGGGAAGCCTATCAGAAGGCCGAAAATCATAATACCGATCTATCAGAAGGCCGAATGCCAAAAGGCCGAAAAATCATAACGCCGAACAATCATAAGGCCGAAAGCCAAGAGGCCGAAAATCATAACGCCGAACTGTCAGAAGGCCGAAAGTCAAAAGGCCGAAAATCAGAAGGCCGAAAATGGAAAGGCCAAAGATACAGAGGACCCTGAATGGGACTGTTCTTGTCATCAGATTATAAAAAGTTTCCTGGCTCTTGCATCAGAAATCGAATAATTGGAATGCGTAGCATTTGGTGCTCAGAAATAGACAGGCTGGAGAAAAAAAAAACTACAACATGTTTACTACAAAAAGAAAGTGCCTCGTGGGTGAATACCAGTGAGTGACTTGTATCACCCACTGAATGGATTGTAGAGGAGATGGTGTTCCTCTACATTTGGTGACCGGAACGTGATTTGAACAAGCAACCGTGTGAATCGCTTGCTATACAGAAATAACTTAAACCCAGTTAATGACCATCGTGAATTTGCCCCTACATAGGATATCTATGACAAGATCTGTAGGATTTTTTTTTTCTTTTTGCTTCGCCTGCAACTTTCTGTACCGTTCTATTTCAAGAACTGTATAATGACCGCGCTCGTCCCCTGACACAGGAGAACATATATGATTTCTTCCAGAATGGTCATCAGTTGTCCCAGGTCATTCACTCGGCTACACACCCTACTTATCGAAAGGCCCAACAATTATGTGAGGTTTTGAGTCAGAGCTGATGATAGGGAAGTGGTTTTAGGAATGACCGAGGTTGAAGCCGTTGTTGAAAATGGGATGAGAATGGGAAATGTCATCGCATAGCTCGTAATTTTTAATTTTCCATTCTGTAAAATAGACACATACAATAACACAGTGGTTCAAATGTCTACGTTTCCTTTTTTTTTTGTTTTCCCCTAAGTGACCGAAAGTACGTTATTAACGCGAAGTTCGGTGAAATAATTTATTTGCTGTATTAATTCACAGCAAGTCTATCCTACTTAAGTTGTAGAGCTAACTTTTTATCGCAGTTGGAATAAACGTTTTCGTATCCTGGGTTCCTTATATTTCGGCCTTTCGATAATTCGGTTTTCTGACTTTTCGGCCTTCTGGTTTTCGGCCTTGTGATTGTTCGGTGTTTTGATTTTTCGGCCTTTTGATTTTCGGCCTTCTGATAATTCCGCCTTATGAGTTTCGGCCTTATGATTGCCACACGTCACTAGGTGCCGATTTGGGGATTGTCGCAAAAATGTAGTTGCTGAAGGTGCACGTTCATGGAATAGACAGTTGGTACCATCACATGCGAAATTTACAAGTTAGTTATTTTTGTTTAATTGGTGAGGGTATTGCAAACGAACATTGCATAGCATAAGTACAGCCCCACTGATGCCAACACAGAATAAATTGTTTCGCCATCGTGAATCGTTTTCTATTCTTCCAGCCGGGAGATTTTGGTGAAGCAGCAAAACGATACACAAGTCGAACAGAGTGCAAACCCAGGAAGCAGCCGACAGACACATGAATAGATGCGTTTGTTCCCCAAAGCTGCGTTCTCCTCAAGAACCCCTCTTTTCTTAGGAGATTAACCGCGCATCCCGAGCGAAGTCGGGGCGAACAAAAACAACAACAACAAGGTCACGCATGCTGTGGGGACTACATCCCCCCACGCTGTATCGCGCGCTTCTTGAACAACTGCACTAGTTACAGCACTCGGCGCCCCTAGCGCCACCTCGTGGCTGGGTAGACCCCGGCGCCATCTCGTGCCCAGAAACGACGAAACGGCGCGGGGTACATCCCCTCTTAAACGCGACGTTATTCCTTTCCTTCATCAGTGAATTTTTAATCGTTATATTCTTTCCTTTGTTTTGTACAGTATATCGTCTCATTCCATCTTATAACGTATGTGCTGCGCGTAATCTATGTATTGTAGTTTTGTTGCTGATATTTCATTGCGTGTACTGCGTGGTATACTTCTCTGTAAATATGTACGTAAGTACGTATGCGTGTTATGTAGTTTTGTTGCTGATGGTATCATCGCGTGTACTGCGTGGTATATTTGTCTGTAATATGTAAGTACGTATGCCTGTTATGTTTGTAATGTACCTCTATTAGTATCCCACTGTATATTCATTATATATATGTCTGTACATAATTATTTGTGCGTTTATGTCTGTATTGTATTCACAGTGAGTTATGTGTATTGTGTGTGCCAAAACCTTGGCATTAGCGGCCGTTCTTGGGCACTAATAAACATTATTATTATTATATGCGATCACCAACGTCACTCGATGTCCTGGATCTTTCCTGGTGCTCAGCAGACATAATTCGCTACATGTCGTGCGCTACCGATGACACCCGATGTAGTGACCACTTTCCCATCTATATTTCGCACGAAAGGCTGCCTCTGTCGCCCACTGCTGGACTGCTCCCTTTCACGAATTGGACACTCTTTTGTGCTGGCCTCCGAACATCTGTGCACACCAGCATGCCATCAGAGGCCCTCTCTCAAAGCGTTCGTTCCGCCATGCACGACGCGGTAGTCATGTCTAAGCGGGTCACCGGTCGTCGATCATTCTCCCGCAGTTAACCACCTCAGAGCATTACGTCACCGAGCCGAGAGAACGGCTCGTCGCACTGGGCAACTTCCTGACATTGTGGCTTACCGCCGGATGAAAGATAAAGTAACACGAGAACTTAAGAAAGAGGACCGGAGGCGTTGGCGTAAGTTTTGTCACCACCTTTCACCATTTGATCCCGCCACTAAGATCTGGAGGACAATTCAAGCTCTGAAGGATGCGCCCCCACAAAAGAATCCTCTCGTCGCATTGGCTAGCGTTAAGGGTGTAGACGAGACCACGCTCGCGACAGATTTCTCCGTCGTCCTAACGACACCAGCGGCTGCCTCAAGGTCTGCAGTGCACCACAGTTTCGTCCAGAGCCTGCAGACAGAAATCCACCAAGACTGGCCCAGTCCACCGGCGGCTATAGACCGCGACTTTACTCTCATTGAGCTACAGACTGCGTTGAAACTTGTGAATGTGCGATCGTCCCCAGGACCAGATAAAATCACTTACGCCGCACTGCGAAACCTTGACGAGCCGTCACTCCTAGCTCTCCTTCATGTTTATAATACGTCTTGGCGACAGGAATCCGTACCATCTACTTGGAAGGAGGCTTTAGTTGTTCCAATCCTGAAACCAGGCAAACCCCCAAATGTCCTATCCTCCTTTCGCCCCGTAAGCCTGACAAGCATCTGGGCAAACTGATGGAGAGAATGGTTTTGCATCGCCTTGACTGGTGGCTCAAAAAACAAGGAGCGTTTCCTCAGGAAATGGCTGGATTTCGCCGCCACCGAAGCTCTATAAATCCAGTTCTCGATCTGGTCTCTACAGTCCAACATGCTCGTGCTCATCGGCGGATCGTTGTATTGGTCTTCCTGGACATGAAGCGCGCCAATGATACAGTCTCGCACATCTGTCTCCTCCACGGGTGTCGGTCTTTTGAAGTCTCTGGTCGACTTTTCAGCTGGCTTCACGGTTTCCTTACGGACCGAACAGTCGCTGTCCGCACATCCCACGGCGAAAGCCCCAAGCACCCTGTTCATCAAGACGTATCCCAAGGAAGCATTCTCAGTCCTACACTTTTTAATGTGGTCATGGCAGGACTAAAATCAACAGTTCCACGCAAGGTCGCATTTTCCGTGTATGCCGATGACATTGCCCTTTGGACAGTAGGCAAGTCACGACCAGCCATTCAGCGCCGTTTACAACAAGCCTTAAACAACGTTCATCTCTACCGCTACTTGGAATGGACCTTTCGCCCGAAAAGTGCATCGAGCTCCTTTTCACCCACAAGGTTATGAGTAGTTTCCCTCTTTGGGTTGATTCACGGAAGCTCGAGCCTGTGCGTTCCCATTGCTCCCTTGGTGTGGTCCTGGACTCCCACCTGCGCTGGGCAAACACCTTGAAACCAAAATGCAGCGATGGTTCCTGCCGTTCAACATCTTTCTGGCTTCGGCTGGGGCAGTGATCAACGCTCCCTCTTAGACGTTCACGCGGCTTTGGTGAGGGCGACTGTGCTTTACAGCCTTCCAGTCTTGCAAAGTGTTTCTACAACATCGTTAAATACCCTTCGGTCCCTGGACGCCCGAACCCTTCCGTGCTGCCTAGGCGTTCCAAGAATTGCTGAAACACGGCAAGTCCTAGCTGAAGCTGGAGAACTCCCGGTGGAGGTCCGCACGAACGGCGCAACTCGGGACCGATTTTGGTCCCTTTGTGGTACCCACGTGGATTTGTTCGGATGCGTCTAGAGTGTGGTTCGCCGAAGAGCTCCCAGAACACGACGCGCATATGTGAAAAAGGGTCCTTTTCAGTTTTAGTTTTGTGTTCGTCCTTTCCTTTCCTTATCTTCTTTGTCTCCCCCTTTTCTTTTCTTCTTTTGCCTTTCTTTGCTTTGCCGTTTTATCCATTTTCTTCTCCATTTCTTTTCATTTCCTTTTCTTCCCCATTTTCTATTTTTTTTGAATAGCAAGCCGACCCCCGTCGGCTGACCTTTCCTCTTTTTTCTTAATAGATATATTCCCTCCATTATCCACCCGCCGCCTGGCAAGCCGTCCTCCGACTACACTCTTAAAAATGAACTTCACAACATAGCACGCTCCTAGCCAACCGTCATCCCGAGTAACAATGCTCTCGCCCTAGATTTGTTGAAAACGGGAGGCGGACTCTATATTGTGCCATTATGCACGGCAAAGAATCCTGTTTTCAACCAATCAGGGGAGAGAACGTTGTCATTCGGGATGAATGTCGACTAGGAGCGTGCTATGTGGTGAAGCTCATTTCTAAGAGTGTAAAGGGCTAAACTCATGGTGCGTTTTTCCGACGTTTTCACGACGAGCGCGCGCTCGGGTGCGTGTGACCTCGTAAAAACCAATCTTTCAACGCGCACGGAGGGCGTACGCCGGAATCTGTCGACTACAGATATTCGCGCGCGTCTGGGCGCGTTTTCCGAGACGTAGACAGAACCATGGCCGCCGTGCGGCAGACAAGGTTGCGTATGAGCAGCTCGCATAAATGTTTGGGACATTATCCATCATACTAAATTTACGTGAACATTTGAATGGTATCTGGAATGAAGGAACGCAGGAACCACAGGAAAGAATAGCATCGGCTCGTTCTAACAGATATTTGTGGTCGACGAATATAGCAACATTGGCACGCGTCACTCGCTGGGTAAGCGTCCCATGCGTTTCGGGTGGTCGCCTCGCCGACGTTTCTTCGCCGCGTGTGCAAGGCCATGGCATACGCGCGACGTTTTGACGCTGAGAAAACGTCCAATACGTTTCGTCCTTTAGAGCGTTGTCCTTACGACCGTGTTCACCGACCTAAATGAAAACGGACTCTCAGAATTTGTTGTTTTATCGCGTTGGACAGAAGTATAATTTCAGACCTTTCGTTAAACTTCTCAGGTAGAGAAAGTATTAGTTGTCGATAACAGGTGTTTCATGAAGCTCCTCCCCACCCGGGCTCAATAATTCGTGAACAGTTGACGCTTGCGAAGAGACTTCTTTTTGGTAAAGATCCTTGGGACATTGGCTATGAACCGAGTAGCGGGTGTTTGATTTCGCACGCTTGCGGAACCTCTGTTCTACGCACCGGGACCTTTAGGGAGATCTATTCAACAACAAAAAAGAAAAAGGCGTCGGCACTTCGTAATTTTTCCAAGTGATTCATTGATTTCGGTTTACATGTTTCTTGAGCAGTACACCAATGCACTCTTTGCATGACATCTACGGTTGTCAATTTCGTGTTCATCCGTCTGTGTCCTTGTCCAGAACAGCACCGTAAGCGATACTGCCCGACCTTTTTATCAGCCGTGCTTTGAAAGACACGGCCCACCTGGTGCCGAACCATGTTATCAGAGAGCCCTTCTTGTATTGTTGACTGGTCAGATGAGTCACAAAATTAGTGAGCCCATCCTCCTTATCGTTTTAGCCTACCACTCAATATATCCTTAATTTACTGATTCTCCAATATATGAAGGACCGGCTCCCCTTCGGCTCCCTCCACCGCGTACTGATTGACACCGTGTAATAGTGGACGTAATAAGGAAAATGTATTTACAGTGCACAGGTGACATTTACAGGATGCAGTGATCTTACTAACAATATGCCATGGGACAACTTACAAGATATATATAAGATGAGGTGAATGGAGGTGAAACAAAGGAGAGAAAGGGTACAATGACGAAGCTGCAGCGACACATGGCACTACCTTATGTATAAATTTCGAGTGGTCAAAGCACAACACACATTCGATATAATGTATGTTTGGACGAATAAGGAAAATTTATTTACAGTGCACAGGTGACATTTACAGGATGCAGTGATCTTACTAGTGATGTGTGTGTATTGTCATCAAGTAGGAGAGCTACCTATGGAGGTAGTCCCCTTTGGACAGACACTAACTTTACGTTACAGTCCTACAAGCTAGATAACAACACTCTCTAGGAGAGTTTGCTTTTCGTGCTGACCATACCAAGTGAACAATCCAAACACGGGAGAGCCGCTGCAGAGTGCAGTACGGTCCTAGCGAGCTGGCTAGAACACGATTTGCCACTCACCCTGAACGTGGCGGAAAAGACGAGTAGACGTCAGCCCGCGGTGAGAGCACTCCACAAGACCATACAGTGCTTGCTCACGGACAATATGGCTACGAAGCCCTGCCCTGACAGCCTGAAATATAGCTGCGTCTCCGAAGTCTGGGCCACCGAAAGCCAGCCGGCAACGACGGATCCAAATTTGAAAGTTGATCTCGGTAATTAATAAAGCCAATTGTTTACGCTGAACGCGCGGAACAGGCAACGGTTCCAGGAACTGTACGGTGGCCCAGGCGACAGTCCACAGCTGAAATATCTGGGTTACTCTGCGCCACAGCAAAAGAGGAACACGACAACGCCGGAAACAGTGCTCTGCGGTTTCACACATCCCGCAAGACGGGCAACCGTCAGAGCGAGAGATGTGAAAGCGGTGTAGTCGCTCGCGAAGAGGAAGAACGTTGTGGGCCAACTTCCACTGAAGACTGGCGCAGCGTGCATCTAGCCAGCCCGCAGAGATTCGACGCCAAGACAGCTTCGACGGCACCGAATGAACTGGGGGACCAGACTCCAACTCCCGGATAGCTGTATAAAAATCGCTGACAGCCCATAACTGGAGGTCAGCGTCCGGAAGCTGGAGTCGCAAACGCCGTACAACATCAACACAAGCACTGTATTGATGAGGCAGGACTTCGGACCTAGGCCGAAACCTAGGGCTCTCAACGAACCACCTGGTAGCACATCCCAGAGAGTACTGCACTAATGCGCACGCTGGGTGTTCGGGAGTGTGCAATGCTTCGAAATAAACGCGCGACTGAAGTGCAAGACATTTGTCGAGCACCACCGGCAAGGCTAAGCCACCCTGGTCACGTGTACGGTGCAAGCGGGATCTCGCGACCCACTCCACCGAACAGCCCCAGAGGAAACGGAACGCGTGCCTCGTGATGGCAGTACGGATTAGTGGTGGCGGCGTGGCAACGACTCCTAAAAACCACAAGCGACTGTAGTACCAGGCCAGTAGCAGATGAGCACGAAACGTGATGGGCAAATCAACAAACTTAAGCTGCCGCAGGACAGCTCTGCAACGGTTAAACACTCGTGGCCAATTTACGGTAGATATTCCAGTGCAATCAAAAGTCACGCCAAGAATTTTTACTTCTGGCCTCACTGGAACACAGAAAGGAGCTCCGCAGGAAGGCTGGTGATTCAAAAACAGTGCTGCACTTTTTGACCTATTCAGTCTTGCCCCTGAAACGGCTCCGTAGTCCTCAAACGCCTTCAAAACGGGCCCTAGGGAACACTCGCGAGAAACGATCACAGAGATGTCATCCGCGAACGCAAAAACAGGGGGCATCCATTGGGCAGTGGCAATGTAACAGGAAGCGAGCACAGTCTCTCGAGTAGAGGGTTGATGGCAATGGTGTACAAGGCGGGAGAGAGGGGACATCCTTGACGGACCCCACAAGTTACATCAAAGGGGGACGACAGTCCGCCAGCGACAGAGACAACGCTTCTAGCGCCCCTATACAACGTTTCCACATACCTGGTCCAAGCACCGGCGAACCCATATGCCCTCAGCCGAGAGAACAGGTATGCGTGTCGCACGCGATCGAATGCCTTGGACTGATCGAATGACGCCAGCACAGCGGGGGCATGACCACTGTTAATCCAGTGGATGGCATCACGAAGAGCGATTCTATGAAGGTCTGAGGACCTGCCGGGGACGGAACATGCTTGGCAAGGATGTAACACCTTCTCCAACAGAGGTGAAACGCGCAATAGAAGAGTTTTAGCTAAGATCTTATAATCGCTCGTCAGTAAAGTAATCGGACGATAAGCATCTGGGTCCAGTTTTCGAGACTTGTCATTGCACAGAAGAACAACAACACCATTCTGCATGCTGGGGCATAGCAACCCCTGGGATAAGCAGATGTTAAAAACCCGAGTCATGCAAGAACCAATCACACTCCAGAAGCGCTTGTAAACTCAACTGGGAGGCCATCAATGCCAGGGCACTTTCCGCTCGCCATTGAGGAGACAGACTAGTGATGTATGGACGAGATCTTTAGAAAAACTCTTCCCGGAAACACCGCGAACGATGCTGCCCCGACGACCGTTTTACGGGCCGCGCATTCCAAGACACGGCCCACCCGGGGGCGGACCGCGTTATCAAGGGGCCCTTCGCGAAATATGAAGGACCGGCGAGACAGGACGAGATTCATTGTTAGTGCGACGACTGCCGCGAACGCTGTGTTGCAGTCTGCCCACTGCCACATACCATCAGTGCTAGTTATCCAACTTTGCCGGTGTGGTGGAAGCTTAACAATAAAAGTGTCCGCCTCTCACGCCACTTAGCGGTACGCAATGAAGACGACGTTCCACTTTTGATGACTGAGATAAATGTTTATCATGGTGCACCCTTAAAAATGAACGTCACCACATAGCATGCTCCTAGCCCTTTCGGCCCTAATGTACTCCAATCAGTACACATTCAAACACGCCTGAAAATATTCCGTAGAAATTGCGTGGTTTCGAACGCAGCAGTGATGCCAACCGACTTTTACAGCTTTGATCTTCTGGTGTGTAAGCGGAAATTTTTTCAATCTGCAGGAGTGTACACGGCAGAACCTCCCCCTCCCCCCCCCCCCCGCCTTCTTTTTTATTTTGATGCACAGAGGTCGGGCAGGATGCCGGGGATTTCATGTTCTGACGTTGTGAGTCAAATTTCTACGGGATTTTCATTTGTTCGAAGTGTTTATCACGAGCGTCAGCTTGGTAGAGTTCCCGTAGAGGTGCTGACGCAGCTTGGGAAAGTCTCGGGAGGAGGACGGCGGGGCTCAGTCCCTCAAGTCCCGTAGCATTCCGCGCCTGTCTTCCAATCACTCTACGCACACGGAGTCCGTGGTTCGTGGTGGAGAAGGAAACGACACGGCGACGCTGAGAGAGAAAGGCCGACAGATCGCCCCGCATCGCGCAGACGTTGTTACAGGTTACGAAAATGTAAAAAAGAAGTTCTAAAGGGTTGCTGTTAGTCTTCAAAAAGTGTCTGTTAGTAATTAGTAACCCGTCCCTAATGCGTTATGTATAGTACTTCTATATGACGTCGTACCTATCCGCCTCTCCCGGACGGTCTCTCGCGCTTCTCCTCGGCGAACGTAGAAGGTCGCCTCCATATGAGTTCCTAAAAGTGTTCAGAATATTTAATTAGTACGAAAAGTATGAAGAACTGAGAGATGTCTTGTGTGCGCCATCAAAATTCCAAGTTTTGCATGGCGGTATCTTAACATCTGGTAGTTATGTTGCACTTTACAGTCCGTTTAATAAAGTTTATCAAGCTAAGCATTTGTCGTGTTACACCTCAGAATCATGTCTGTTCGACTGAAATGTCGAAAAGTTGAATATCCTACAAGATATACTGTGTCATACCTGTGTATGAGTCTGGGATATGTCACATCATTTGATTGAATTGATTTCGCCTGGACAAAAATACTCCTATCGGTTTGCTTCGGGACACTTCACTGGTGATAGAAGACTTCAAGGCGTACGCATCCCATTTTCCGCAAATCAGGGGGGGGGGGGGGGGGGGGTCGAGATGTTGTCACTTGTTGCGGCATATTTTCCGTTACTACGAACAGGAAATCTCGATACCCTCACTTGCAATGTCGCTTGCGATGTCGCAGCATATTAATAGAATCGGTTCTCCGCCAATTGCTCGTGTTTCTTAATTCATGACATATCTGCACGAAGTTTGCATTTTTGTATGCGCGGTTAATTTTTGTTTGCGTATTTCCGCTCGTGATCGGCCGGTGATGAAAATTTCTTGATTTTTTTTTATCATCGGTAACAACCGGTAAGCCGAAGTTTTACGGAGAAATTACCACAGCTATATAGATGAAAATTAGCGAGAAAATCACGAATTTCGTATGCACGTATCACGTTTGAAGAGTAAAAAAGGAGACAAGAGCAACAAAATATACACTATGAGCATGTTTCGAGGAAGTCGTACTGTTCACAACTTAAACGCCATAGGCCTTCAGACGATCCATTTGTACATTTCAAATGCATACATTTGACACACGTCGATGAAGTTAAGACCCACGTGCAGTGTTGAACAGTACAACTCTGGCAAAGCGATTAAAGTTCACACGTTTGTGGACTAACGTTTGACACAAACTATTACCCCGCTAAAAGGTATAAAAACCTTTTTCCTTTTACCTTTTTCCCTTTTGAGAGTGTGCTACACCAAACACGGTTGTACACTCTTCGACAGTGATTTATCCAGACCCCCCTTCGCCCCCTAACTCCCCCCTCCACAAAAATCTGCAGGAGACCCCCTAAAATTTTGTGAAATTGCGCGACATTTCGTCAAAAGCGTGAAAGACACCTCCTTGCGGATCCCAACGCGCCCCCCCCCCCCAAAAAAAAAAGAAAAAAAAAAGCAACGAAATTCTAGGTAAACCACCGCTCATCGACCTCATCAAAAATCAATCCTGGAAAGTATACTACGGAAAATATATCACCTGAAATATTCGGTTACAAATCCCCCTAAAACACAATCGCTAAAATAATCCCTTTGAAAAATACGCGTTCAGAAATATACTGTCAAAAATATACCCCTAAAAATGTGTTTTTCAAAATGTCTCTTCGGGGATTGGCGCCTCCGTCATGCGAGGTAACTGGTTGCCAAATTCAAAAACCCGATAGTAGTTCCCTAGCATTAGAATATATATTAAAGGGTCTCTGACCAGAACCTGGTCAATGTCTTTGTTTGTATGGATAACGAGCCTACATGTTACCTCCAAGTTACAACTGAAACGTTTCGTCTCTGCGGAGCCGCCAACTATTCCAAACAAGGAGCCGAAAAGCGGTTTCGATTTCTGCTCTCAACTCGTGCGATCAGCGCAAAACTCTAGCTATTATGCTGTGGTTTTCCCATGTGTATGACGTCAAACGCCCGCGACGTTTATTGGTGGAAAGTCCACACCGGAAGTTCGGGTGGTTTCCGCAACTTCCGTATTGCTGGGTGCTTTTTCAATATGGACGCGGAAGCACAGCGGAGTCAACAAGTCAGCTTTTCAGCTACCTTTCAGCTGCTGAGAGGCACCTGCTACGTGCAGCAGAGTTTGGAGGCTTTGGTTTTGAAATGTTGAGCCGCGAATCGACTTCAGCAGGAAGAGGAAGTTCCAACGACAGACTGTTAGATGAGCTTTCAGCATCCATCATGATGAAGCACATGAACAGTTTGTGTAAATTTCATGTTTGACGGCGCCGTGTAAAGGGGCCGGAGTGGTTCATTGCATAATACTGCCGAAAGAAGTCGAGTGCTTATGTTGCAAGGAGCTGCTCCTAAAGTAGCATATTTAGAACTTCGAGGGCAGCACGAACCTAGCGCTCATATTCACAAGTAAGAAGCGTACGTGTCTCGTGCACAATCATGCTGGTTGGTTTCAATACAAAATAGTTTTTCTGAACTTTTCGTTATTGTTCGTCACTTATTCAGAAAGAGTGCTCGTTATTTTATTCCCCCCCATTCCACCAAGCACTGGGGTAGAGTATCGCCTGTTGCGATGAAACTCCCCACTCTCGAAGGCCGAAAATAAAGTTGTTGTTGTTGTTTCAGAAAGAGTGCAGCTGAATTAATACTCGGCGTCCTACTAGCTTTAGCTTTGTTCAAAGCTTGCGTGTCTCATACAGGAAATAGATACGTACACTACATACCAACAGTTCGTGAGATGGATGCTGCACAGACTTGAAAAAAACAAGAGAATCGTTATACCAGTCTGCGCGGTGAACAGGATACGCAAAGCCTTTCCCATAGTAACTATTACATGCATTAAATACCCAAGATACTAGGTGGAAGTACCCCCTACAGGGGGTGCCCTTGCAATTTCAGCTGTAGACACATGTCAGTAATGATGCAACTATAATAATGACCCCCCCCTCCCCCCGAACTTTTTTCAACACTCCTCCATGCTTGGGATTCTGGATAAACCACAGTGCTGACCCCTGACACAAAGCACCATCTCATCAGCCTGCTCCACCTAGTAAGAATTACATTGGGCTCCCAATTCCACCACAGACACAAATCCAATCCTGTTCTGACGCATCCTTTTGTCCACCCATTCAGTCAATATGTCGTAAGTGTTGTTCGAACTCTTACTATCTGATAGCACCCAAATAGTATTGTTTAAGCACCTCAAGTATTTTAGTGATCGTTATGTGGAAGTAAATCACACTGTTATGCAGGTTACCCTGTGTGTGACCTCGGTTCCTGCTCTCAGTCCTCCAGAAGTGCTCACTACACAAGTTGAGTATCGAAAACCTCAGTCTTCCATGCATGATGTGAAACCCCAGTTCGCTTGCTTCCTAGCCATTTTTTGATTCTCAATTTTCCTTTTGTGTGCAAAGTGCACACCCAGTTCGAGTAGGATGTAGACCTTGAGGAACCAAGCTTTGTATCTTGGGCTGCTCAAATACTCAAATAGGCATGTTTTAGTCGAAGATGATGTGACATGAAATGTGGTTCATATAGTTTATTGTGGCACTCAGGTAATATCTTCATAATATGTCTGCAGAGATTGCTCCAAAATAGCATATGTGATGCAGCGTTATACATTATTGGGCTTCTGTGAAAAACCATGATTCACCTGATACAGACGGCAGCCTTTGTAACGGTGTCTGACACATTTTTAGCAGCCACTGTTTTAAAATATGCATTAAAAATGCTACAACTATGAAAGTATCACGAAGTTCTTCATTTCATTTGTTTACTTAAAGACCCTTGTGAAGGGACTTACATAAATGCGTGAGGTTTTTTATCAAAAAAAGACAAATACCAGAATGATGCAAACAAAATTCGTTCACTCACCACAAAGAAATTCATTCGATCTGAAAACGATCATAGCACTTGGAAATAAATGACGATACATTTTGTTCTGATGCTATGTGGTCAGGAACGTCATTCCAGTTTGACACCATCAGCTGGTGCGGAGAGTAGAGGAATTTTTTTGTTTGTGTAGGTGGAGCAAGTACTTTGTGCGAGTCATCAAGTCTTGGAAGTAACTTGTGAAGATATCGACAGTAAGTGGGGTGGGGAGGAGTGTGACTGTAATATAACTTATGAAAGAATGCCTGACCTGCTACCTTTCATCTGGTAATCAAAGGAGTAAGAAAGAGTTTGGCTTTAATGGCTGAGACGCTGGAAAAAGGATGATAATCACGAGCAACCAACCGTGCGGTTCTGTACAAATTCTACTTTGTCGATTAAGAGATGTCGGGATGGGTTCCAGATTGCAGAGGCATATTCCACTTCTTTTGAACATGGCAGTTGATGTTCTGAGACTGGAACACATAGAAAAGGCAAATACATACAAAGCATCAAGTGCCTAAGAAATGAATGATGAAAGAAGGCAGTCACTGGAAAGGTTAGCCAGTAGTAGGACTTGAACCCACATCTTCTGTATTACCGATCCAGGGCCCTTACCAATTGAGCTAAGCTAACACGCCTCTCCAGTGACTTCCAAGGGTGCAGATGTACCCTAGGAATAGGTTTATGGGCAGGAGAACATTAATCACTGTTATTATACAGGCATAGCTCTCTGTCCAGTATGATCACCGCACAGCACATTAACAGGAACTCACAGGCACAAAACTTGCATAATAAATATGTAATAACCTCAAACAGCTATTATATATAATAACTGGGACATGGAACTCCTACAGCAGATGGTCTGGCAGTACAACACAGGTAATCTTGCCATCACTATATTTTTCCCAAAATGCTGAAAATAAATCGATAGAATTACTGCAGTGAACTGCTCAATTTTTCACCTCAGATATATTTTTAGCACTCTGTCTTTCATGTTTCCAAATACACATGCATCGAACCTGCAGAAGCTTGTGTGTGTAAGTAGAGTCACACATCTCATGTGCAACAGGCAGGTCTAAGTTGTATTGAGATATGTCAATTCCTTACGCGTGCTCACCTCCTGTAGATTCCTTTAAAGGGAACAAAAAACTTTTGGTTAGTAACAACTTCACGCTATATACCACATTTATAAAAGAAATTGGTCCCGTACCTGACGGACAACTGTCATGACCATTGCCAGATGTCTTCCTCTCCTGTTCCTTCCACTTCCATGAAGTCATCACCCTAACATTGTTAAAAACGCCATATAAATGCGATAACTGAGATATTACTACTACGAGCATACAGCAAATCACAACCACATAAATAAAATACACAATTGCACCAAGCTGTCCACATTTTCACACACACACAAAAAAAAAATATACATAACAGAGTGGACTGTCTCCAATAACACTTCAACAAGTTTGTGTAACGCTGTTTTGAAACTGGACACAGGAAGGCCATTTCCAATCAGCTAAAAAAAATTGTTCGGAAGAGGAACAGTTTCTGCTGATTTCTGGTAGTTGGTCCGTAGCAGTGGAACCTTGTAAGGTGGTACAGTGATAGATTTCATACCGTAATGGCAAGTGTTTGGGATGGCGCTAAAAGATCCTGAATTTGCAAGGCAATTTTGTGTAAATGTCTGATTTCCAAGTGAACGCTTTGTCTACAGTATTTTGCATGTCTTGAAGGAGCTGAGTGGCTGGATGGATGGATTGTAGTGGCACCCCTGCTAGTCCTCTTTGCAACGGGGGTCCAGCACATTGCACCTGTAGACAACCTGTAGACATGGTTGTCGTATACCAGGCATTCTTTCTTTCTTTTTTCGTGCACTGCAATTTTATTGTACTTGCCCTCTGTGGTGTTTCCCCAGATTAGACAACAATAGTACAGCTTGGGGTAAACTAAGGATTTCAACTGCGTTGGTTAAGAATCCAGAACCCTTCTTTACTATGTGCAGTATGCTGCATATTATAAGGAAAACAAATAGAAGAAAACTTGTACCTGATCCCTGCCTTGTATTTCCAACATTTGGTTCCACATCTTGTCCAAGGAAGTCATGAACTACATTGGTGCACACTGCTGTGACAATTATAATGTTACATCTAGATGCGGAATACACAGCTTCATTTTACGTACTGTGAATGTTGCTTACTGCATTGGCATGGCTGCATTGAACAACACTCGGAATTGTACAGTAATCTTTTGATTTAGTGCGTAAACTTCAATTTTCATCTGTATTTTTCTTTGTTGCGTAAAGGGTCTCCTAACATCTGCATGCCACAACGTAATTCTCACAAGGAGAGTAATCACTGTATAAATTATACAGAAGACACTAACCTCGTCACGTCCAGATGCAACAGTCTTGGAAGATTTTTTCTGAGACTTGCAAAGTCTTGGAAGATAGATTCAAGTAAAGCACTGCGGACTGCTGTAGGCAGAGGTTCTTTGAACTCAAACTGAGGGGTCCGTCTCATAGTCTGCATTCTTCAAATACGATTGGCAAAATCCGCTGCCAACCATACCTGCCACTGCGGTTGAACGCGCAGTATCGTACGGAACTGAATGCCCGCCGAGAAATCTCGCTTTGACGACACAACCGAGGCACGTCAAATGAAGTAAGGGATGTACCTCGATAAATTGGTCGTTGTTCCAAAAGATATAAATAAAGAAAACTTGGAAAAAATACACACTACGCTAACGCAGTGAAATAGCGCGCTGGATCCCGAAAGTCGTCGTAGCTCGAAGCCTCGTAGCTCCTCTTTCCACGGAAGTCGCTAATTGGATTATCGCAGTTATAAAACAGGTCGTAGATTTCGAAGTATATACATACTTTTTATCTCCAGACATTCTGACAACAGTATATCGGCGTAAAAATGTTGGTTCTTGCTGAAAGTTGTTGTTGTAGTGCTCGATCACGTGACGGCATTCTGCGCGCTGATTGCATGGGCGATTGACGTCATCCCAGTGGGATGACCAGATGAGTTTTCTATATATGCGTACGTTTTCTTGGTTTGACGCTGGGTGTGCCAGCGTCGGCGTGAACCACGATGTTCAAAATTCGAGTTTACGAAAACTACGAGGTGTTGAGGCATGCATTTTCGTATGTGAAGTTGCTTTTGTGTATTCTATCGGTAGCCACTGCGGAAAAGGCTCTCCAGCTTCTGGTCAGAGACCCTTTAAGAAGTTTGCCAGATGCTTCCTCACTAGCTTGGCCCGCGTCTTTGGCGGCACTTCTGCCGAGGGCCTGACCTCCACATAGCGGTTGAATGCATCTGTCATTGGGAACACAGAATGAGCAATATTACATGTCACAAGAATGTTTTTAGAATCCAATGAAGTTACGAGGGACGTTCAATAGAAAACCGGAAACGTAGTGCTAAAAATTGCAATCAAGGCCGACGCCGTCGTGCCTCGACCGTGCGAGTTCAGTGGCTATGAGTTACCATTTGATGTGTCACCACGCCTCGAATGTACATGGTTAGCTGGAAACATCATTAACTAACTGATATTAATTCTGTAACTTTGTAATTACCATTATTTCAGCAAAGGTCTCAATGTGTCAATGGTGAAGTGTGTCATGAATGTCGTAGGTCCCAACTTTCTGACTTTTACAAACCGTTGTTTTTCGGTGCAAAAATGCAGACTAAAAAAAATATCCTGTCACCTGGCTTCGTCCCACGACAAGCGAGCCTGCCATTCATGAAACAACACAAATAGGAAAGGGTACCTTATCTGCTGACAGAGCAGCTGACCTACGGTACTCATGTGCAAAGCAGAGGAAAGACAGCGCTACTGGCAGGCTCGCTTGTTGTGTGGCGAATGCCGTATCATGCGGTACTTTGAGAACTCCACGTGTATTTCTTGAAACCCGACAGAAAAAGGGCCTCGTAAATGTTAGAGTTCAAGGTAGCGGCATTCACTGTCTGCTTTATTTATCGCAATTAAAAAATTACAACATTAAAATCAAACTGTAAAATGTCAAATATACAGAAACAGTCTAGGCTACTTGTAAGATCCAAGAGCCAAAATTTGTGCGCAGACCGACCACTGTGGCATCACTCATGATCGAAGTTGTCTCGCGGTGTATACCCCGAATTATTATTACACAAAGCTTCAATGAAATGTGATTTCTGCATGGTCACTGTATTTTTAATGTGAGAAAATTATCCGTGGAGACAATAAAGCTCCTTCATCTGGTTTCACGCCCAGGGGACTATTCACATGCATAATTTAGTTTTTCTGGCACTGACAGTTGTTCTGAGACAAAACGCCACCGTTTGCCAGTTTTAGCACTGTCTGCGATGGATGCTATACCACATGCCTGCCCACTGAAGCAAATGCGGCCGTTCACGCAACTATACTGGGGGCGCCAGTTTCCTAGGTCGGAAACACGGACAGTCAGAGCAGTGACAACCTTTGCCTACCCCGTAAGTGTACCCTGCCGTGCGCTCGGTGCATACTTTTGCTCTACAGTTCTTTGCGGAGATAAGCGTCCTGGATGGGCGCATGCTGTGTCATCGCTCGATAAGCCAGTAGGTATCGAAAGTCGCCGTGCCAGTTAGCGTTGGTACAGTCTCTTTTGGATGTCATGTCATTTCTCCGCCTGTCAGACGCCACCAGTTGTAATCTGCAATCTGTGTGTAGGAAGACGTGTCATGACCAGTACTGCTGATATCGCATCAAGGTAGCCATCACCAACCTAGGAAACTAGCGCCACTATCGTGGACGATTGCGCCTGTGTGTTCCGGGGTCATTCGACAGGCATGTAGTATATAGGAGGCTACTGCCACGAATCCTCATCGCGAAACTTCCAGGGCAGGCACGAAACGGTACATCTCATCCCGGCGCATGCTGAAGAAGAAGCAAGAAGCTTCCAGGCACATCGCCTGCTCTCTGGCAAACGCACGTGCTGTTTCTAGACTTTTCGGCGCGACACTTAAATGCTTGTGCGCTCCAGGCTGGAGCATTCATTCATTCATTCTTTGGACTCAGTTGTGTTCAGAGAGCTATCACTCTTGTGTTTTGCTACCAAGTAGTCTAATAAACCGTTCGCTGTTTATTCGACGACTCGCCGACCCATTTCGTTTGGTGACACTATGATCGAGCTTATGTGGGCTCAGGCCAAGCTTCGCAGTGGCATCTTCTTTGGCGTATCGGGGGCACATTGTGCCAGTAACACTTCTGTTCACCAACACTGACACATCCCAGAGAGCCTTGGCCATATCTTTGCAGAACACTGCGTCGGTCTTTGACTTCAAAATCCATGAGAATCGTTCACAGGGCACAAAACATTGCTGCCCAGATGGATCTGGAAGAGAAACATATATGTGATTTGTCATTTAGAACATATTTGCGGTTCTCGTTTATTGAAATGTGATTGTAGCTACAGCTAAGCTGATGTGCCAATAAATGAGTCGAAGGAGAGGCGTTGTATTCGTCAAGTCCAATCTATGAGACTGCAAGCACCTATAAAAATAATAAAGACATGAAACCGAGAGGTAAACGCACCAACATAATGTGCGCGGTTTTACTATGTTGCCAACTATGTTGCCTCTGGGAAAATGTTCATGGAACTCATAATTTAATTCAACACAGAGAGCACAGAGTAGTGAGAGCAGATAGCTTCAGGTTAGCGGGCACATACAAAAAAGGGGATATTGAACAACAGCACTGTCAGATCTGAAAAGGTAATGGTTTTTGTCTATCTCAAGTGAGATCGTAGCTCTTGCTGAGCTGGAGCGCCGACAAATGGCTCACAGAACAGGCGTTGTATTCGTCACCTTCTTTCCATAACTCTGAAAGCAATTATAAAAATAATAAAGACATGAAACGAACAGGCACTCGCGTACAAAACGTATCCAAACGATTGAACATGAACACACACACACACACACACACACAGGTGCAGTCCCACATCTCCATATTGTTCGTCACTCATACGCAACCACATTCTGCAGAGAAAGAAAACGCCATTCAGCTAGCTGTGCTCCACAGCTCTACCGCATGCGATTGTGAACACAAGCAGGCACAACCTTGAAAGCGCAGGACAAGAAAGTAAGAAAACTCACCCCTGCTGAAGTCCAGAGAACAAAGGGACGCTACAACAGCGTTCGTTGTTACGCTTAATGTCATCGTTCATTGCACTGGACAGGATGCAGAACTGCCTCAAGATTGCAAGGAAACATACGCTCGACGCTGTGCAAGAAATAAACTTACTCAACTTCGAAACAGTTCTGTAGCCAGCGTGAGCTCAAAACAGACCGGAGGCGGGCGAAGAAGTTTGAACACTGACCCAGTGTTGCCACACGTAAAATAAATTTATCTGTAGATCGGAGTTCGAAAATTCTGTAGATAGAGCTAAAAATCTGTAGCCACTCAAAACTCAGTTTCTTGAACGTTTTGCCTTCAAATGTGGAAATCAAATCTACTTGCGTCTCTAAATTAGTGGAAGAGCAAGGGCGTATTTCGTTCCACTGCTGAAGACCACAGTCGGAATTTATTGCTGTGGCTCACTGGCATTACGCGTTGGAACTTTAGGTTTGCGATGTCGCGTATTCGAGTCTGCTGCAACTAAAAAAAAGTGTCGCTGCACGTAGATTTTAATACTTCGACACGTCTATTCACATCAGCTGTGGCGCTCCGACGCAAGAATAACGCATCGCGTGTAGTATAGGAACATATGCTCTCGCTCGCTCCACCATTACAATGGTGAGCCAGGATCGGACCACAAAAACAATAAAGCTCGATATATTATTTCCACAGACATAATGAAAGCGTACATGTGTGACGTGAATTATACATACATACATACATACTTTATTGTGGTGTCTGCAAACAGCAAAAGCCTAGAACTGCAGTGCACCCTAATTACAAGTTGAGGTTACTGAGAACCTCCCGTCTGAAATGTTTAAAAGAAGGATAAAATAAGTCAATTTCAGAAGTCATCGAATTGAAGTATAACTGAATGCGGCGGGTGGGCGACTGGCTCGCACGTATGTTGTCTACATAAAACAAGCGCATGTGTCGGACAGTGCGCGCGGGTACATGAAAACACACAAGATTAAGTATAGATCGAGGATCCAAAAGGTTGTGAATACATTTATATAAAAAAATAATATCACGGCTCGATCGGCGATCGGTCAAAAAAGACCCAGAGGGAAACGTTGTGACATAAGAGGGGAACCTCCGGTAGGCGATAATCAAATACCTCCTCAAGACCGAGTCTAGACGAGACACCTTAGAACGACCAATACAATTCCAAGCAACAGATCCGAATTCAATGACAGGCTTGAAAAGACTACTAAAAAGCACTTGTAGACAAACAGGGTCACTTAAATCTGAAGTTGTTCTACAGATCAGGCCAACAATACGATAGGCTTTTTTAACAATATTTCCAACGTGTTCACTAAAGGACAGACGGCAATCGATCCAGACACCAAGGTCTTTAACAACAGGCACTCTGCACAATTCGTCCCCTAACAAAGTGTAGGTAAAAACAATAGGGTTCACCTTGTTGGTTAGTGTCATCATTTTTGTTTTGCTAGCATTTAGTACAAGCCCGTTATCCGAACACCAGCGTGAAATGGCGCTAACATCACGTTGAAGAGACACACAATCAGTAATATCAGAAACAGCAATAAACAGTTTCAAGTCGTCGGCGAACTTAAGTATTGCAGCGGTTTCCACGACATCATCGATGTCGTTTATAAAAATATTAAAAAGTAGCGGTCCCAATGTAGATCCTTGAGGCACTCCTGAACAGGCAGGATAATTATTCGAAAATGCTCCACCAACCTTTACTGTATTCAGTCTGCCTTCTAAGTAGCTACTGAACCACTGACAATACAGCACAGAAAGACCGTACCGGTGTAGTTTACGAGTAAGGAGAGAATGATTCACTAAATCAAATGCTTTGGTACAGTCAAAATAGACGCTATCGACTTGACCATGTCTATGTAAATACGGGGCTGCATAATCAAGAAAAGAAACCAAGTTGGTCTCGACTGATCGTTTAGGCATGAAACTATGTTGCGAGTCATACAGACAAAACTTAAAATGGCCTAACAAATGCTTATATATAACCTTTTCAAATATTTTAGAAAAGGATGGCAACAGAGACACCGGTCTATAGTTGGCCACTACATCGGCCTTCCCACCTTTAAAGATCGGGGTAACGACAGAAAGCTTCCATAACGTGGGATATTGACCCTGAGAAAGCGATAAATTGAACACATATGTAAGAACTGGAATGAGGATGTTACTACAGCCCTTAATAATGAAGGAAGGAATACAGTCATGGCCGACAGCCTTTCCAGAGGATATACCACAGATGGCTTCTTTAACATCATTTTCACTGATGACCGGAGGTTGAACAATGTCACTGAGAGAAGATTGGAACTCCGGATCTGGGAGAGAATTTGCCTTAAAAACGCCAGCAAAATAGTTCGCAAACACTCCGCACAGGACTGCGGGATCACTGACGTGATCGCCACCGACGCTAAGTGAGAGCTGCTCATATCCACCAGTACCCCTCCGTTGCTAGACAAAGTTCCAGAAAGATTTAGGACAAGACCGTAGACTAGAAGCAACCGACTGGTCGTAAGCACGTTTGTCACGTTTGAATGTCCCTTTCACCTGTCGGCTACAAGCACTAAATTTGTCGTGCCAATGGCCGTTGCCTGTCCTTTTGAACTTGCGAAAAAACTTAAGCTTCTGGCGCATCAGTTTGCGCAGGTCAGCCGAAAACCAAAAAGGGTACGGAGACTGTTTCCTTATCCTTTCCTTAGAATTTAAAGCTTCCAGGTATGAAGCACTTTCGGAGCTGGATGCACGTCCCGTTGACTAGTTCACTCCGGGGATGTTAAAGTCACTGAAGAGCAAGACGTCATGAGTTTCCACTGTGAGCATCGTCGCCAGGCACTCCATTATCCGAGCGAATTGTGTAATATAATGCCTCGGGGGAAAATAAAATATTCCGACAAGAACATTTCGCTGGTGCTTCAAATGCAATTCGACCCAGACACTCTCAGAGTATAGTTCAAGATCAGGACGCCGTTGACAAGATATATTGCCCGTAACCGCTATCAGAACACCTCCTCCGAGCTTGCAAGTTTCAGTATATTTTCTGTCACCTCGGTAAACACGATAATCTTCAAAGAAGTAATCAGCGCTCGAGATATCTTCGTGGAGCCAAGTTTCTGTCAAGCATATGACATCATAAGTAGATGCGATCAGGCTAGCACGAAATTCCGTTGCCTTAGTCCGAAGACCACGAACGTTTTGATAAAAAAACGACACATCAGTGGCTACACTACTTAGTTTTTTGAAGCTTCACCAGCAGTGACATTAGTCATGCTATTCCCGACTGGATGCTCAACCACTATAGAGGCGTCGTGGACTATATAAACGTTGTGGTTTCACTTCAAAGTCTGTGAGGCGCGCACAACTGGTATCGCGCACACAAACACTCAAGAAAAGGGATTTAGCGCTGAGGCTCGCCAATGGTTCAGTCGCTGTAGGCGTCCTTCTCCTCCGGCGAGTGCCGCCAGTTTCGTGATCGACGGATCAAATCCTTGTCAACGGCGAAGGCGAAGCAGCTTGACCCAACAGCGTGCGTTTTGTGTGCAGGAGGCCAGTTATGGTGGTCGCTGAGAGGCTGTTTCTTTGATTCGTTTTCATAAAATTAACTGTGGAAACTATTAAACAAAATACAGAAGCCGACACTGAAGATTTTTGCTTAAGTTTAATTTGTACAAGCTTTCGCGTGGAGGTCCACGCTTCCTCAGGTACAAAGTGAAGTGGTGACACACATAAGTATATATAGTATAGACACTGCTGTACAAAGAAAGGGAAGAGGAAAGGAGATATGGTGCCACATGTCTGTGTACAATGAATAGCTGGGCAGACGGATAAGTGACCTCTAACCGTTTAAGAACAGTAAAAGGTGTTGTGAACAAAAAGGCTCGCCAACCCAGTTTCGCGGAAGGGGGGTCAGGAGTATGGGAAACGAGTGGCCCAGAATGGACAAAAGGGAAGGTTACGGATTATCTAACGGAGTACCAGACGATGACTGAAAGTGGGGATTCAAGAATTGTGCACAAATAAATATAGATATATAGCTACTAAATTTACATCAGCGGATATAACGAGCCAGGACTAAGATTCAGACCATTTGGTGTGAGACACTTGAATTGCGAAATTAAGTAGGACTCTCTATTCTTACGTTTAATGTCGGTGCGGAACCCAGATTCTAGCAATATAATTTTCAAATCAGTTTCAAAATCGTGATTAGGTTGATTGAAGTGAATGGCGACAGGAGTTTGGCGGGCATTTAGGATATCAAATTTGTGGCCATAAAATCTTTTTTTCATTGTGTTGGAGGTTTCACCGATGTATTGTGAATTGCACTTGCTGCAGAATATCAAGTAACAAATATTGGGTGAATTACAGTGGAGTGAATGACGAATTTTCAAACAGAAGTCACCCAAAGTGCTACGGGCAATGGTGGACGGCGCGATAAATTTACAGGTCTGGCACCGTGTACTACCACAGGGATAACAACCCGGCGAGCGCTTCATCATGCATGATGACGTGAGGATGTCGCGCAAATTTTTCGATCTACGGAATGCTACTAATGGGGGAGTGGGAAAAATTTCCTTTAATTGCTCGTCAGCATGTAGTATATTGAGGTGGCGTCTAAGAATGGAATTGGTATTGACAAGTGATTTATGATATGTGGTGGATAAAACTACATTACTTAAGTCCTCTTTACGTTTCGGGGTGAATAAGGACTCCCTGGATAGGCTAGATGATTTGGCAAACGAGTCATGGATGAGTTCAAATGGGTAATTTCTTTTTTCGAAATCAGATACCATTTGCTGAGCATGTTTTACAAAATCAGTCTGATCTGAGCAGATTCGTTTCAGGCGCAAGAACTGACCATATGGAATACTCCTTTTCTGGTGATTGGGATGATAGCTTTCATAGTGGAGATACTGGCGCTTGTCCGTTGGTTTCTTGTATAGTTCAGTGGTCAGCTTACCAGATTTACATGACACTGTCACATCAAGGAAGTTGATGGATGACCTTGAATAGTTACAGGTAAATTTAATTTTGCTATGCAGAGAATTGAAGTGATCAAAAAATGACTGCAGAGATGCCTCATCACCAGACCAGAGGACAAAAATGTCGTCGATGAACCTGAGATATATAAGTGGCTTAAGGGGGAAAGAATTGAGGGCTGAGTTTTCAAAACGACCCATGAATAAATTGGCATAATTAGGTGAAACCCGGGAGCCCATGGCAGCGCCATGAATTTGGACGAAGTGTTGATCGTTGAATACGAAGTTATTACAGCTAAGAACTAGTTCTAAAAGGGGGATGATAGCGGGCATGGGAAGAATATCGGAAGGGTGAGAATTAAGGAAGTGTTCAACAGCAGAGAGACCTTCGTCATTGGGAATGTTAGTGTATAGCGAAACGACATCCATTGTTGCCAACAAAATGTCACCATGGTTACTGAAATGGTCATGGACAGCGTTAATTTTGGAAAGGAAATCGTTTGTGTTTTCCTTTCCAAAATTAACGCTGTCCATGACCATTTCAGTAACCATGGTGACATTTTGTTGGCAACAATGGATGTCGTTTCGCTATACACTAACATTCCCAATGACGAAGGTCTCTCTGCTGTTGAACACTTCCTTAATTCTCACCCTTCCGATATTCTTCCCATGCCCGCTATCATCCCCCTTTTAGAACTAGTTCTTAGCTGTAATAACTTCGTATTCAACGATCAACACTTCGTCCAAATTCATGGCGCTGCCATGGGCTCCCGGGTTTCACCTAATTATGCCAATTTATTCATGGGTCGTTTTGAAAACTCAGCCCTCAATTCTTTCCCCCTTAAGCCACTTATATATCTCAGGTTCATCGACGACATTTTTGTCCTCTGGTCTGGTGATGAGGCATCTCTGCAGTCATTTTTTGATCACTTCAATTCTCTGCATAGCAAAATTAAATTTACCTGTAACTATTCAAGGTCATCCATCAACTTCCTTGATGTGACAGTGTCATGTAAATCTGGTAAGCTGACCACTGAACTATACAAGAAACCAACGGACAAGCGCCAGTATCTCCACTATGAAAGCTATCATCCCAATCACCAGAAAAGGAGTATTCCATATGGTCAGTTCTTGCGCCTGAAACGAATCTGCTCAGATCAGACTGATTTTGTAAAACATGCTCAGCAAATGGTATCTGATTTCGAAAAAAGAAATTACCCATTTGAACTCATCCATGACTCGTTTGCCAAATCATCTAGTCTATCCAGGGAGTCCTTATTCACCCCGAAACGTAAAGAGGACTTAAGTAATGTAGTTTTATCCACCACATATCATAAATCACTTGTCAATACCAATTCCATTCTTAGACGCCACCTCAATATACTACATGCTGACGAGCAATTAAAGGAAATTTTTCCCACTCCCCCATTAGTAGCATTCCGTAGATCGAAAAATTTGCGCGACATCCTCACGTCATCATGCATGATGAAGCGCTCGCCGGGTTGTTATCCCTGTGGTAGTACACGGTGCCAGACCTGTAAATTTATCGCGCCGTCCACCATTGCCCGTAGCACTTTGGGTGACTTCTGTTTGAAAATTCGTCATTCACTCCACTGTAATTCACCCAATATTTGTTACTTGATATTCTGCAGCAAGTGCAATTCACAATACATCGGTGAAACCTCCAACACAATGAAAAAAAGATTTTATGGCCACAAATTTGATATCCTAAATGCCCGCCAAACTCCTGTCGCCATTCACTTCAATCAACCTAATCACGATTTTGAAACTGATTTGAAAATTATATTGCTAGAATCTGGGTTCCGCACCGACATTAAACGTAAGAATAGAGAGTCCTACTTAATTTCGCAATTCAAGTGTCTCACACCAAATGGTCTGAATCTTAGTCCTGGCTCGTTATATCCGCTGATGTAAATTTAGTAGCTATATATCTATATTTATTTGTGCACAATTCTTGAATCCCCACTTTCAGTCATCGTCTGGTACTCCGTTAGATAATCCGTAACCTTCCCTTTTGTCCATTCTGGGCCACTCGTTTCCCATACTCCTGACCCCCCTTCCGCGAAACTGGGTTGGCGAGCCTTTTTGTTCACAACACCTTTTACTGTTCTTAAACGGTTAGAGGTCACTTATCCGTCTGCCCAGCTATTCATTGTACACAGACATGTGGCACCATATCTCCTTTCCTCTTCCCTTTCTTTGTACAGCAGTGTCTATACTATATATACTTATGTGTGTCACCACTTCACTTTGTACCTGAGGAAGCGTGGACCTCCACGCGAAAGCTTGTACAAATTAAACTTAAGCAAAAATCTTCAGTGTCGGCTTCTGTATTTTGTTTATGTGATCTACAGGACTTGACTCCCCTCTTCGTATACGCATCTGTGGAAACTATTCTAAAAAATAGTCGGTAAGACACTTATTCCCGCATTCTGCTAACGTTTTTCATCGTTGTCGTTTTGTGAACTGATGCGAAACACTGGGTCGACTGACTCATTGGTTGGAGCAAAAAATCATGAGAGTTTCAGAAACCTCTGTAGATCTGTAGATTTTGCAAGATGTGGGTAGATCTTATGATAAATCTGTAGGTGTGGCAACACTGCACTGACCGTTGCGCCTGCGCCGCTAGCGCATATTTTCGTCTCATTGCATCACTCTTGTGCTGCTGTATTTTCTTTTGCCATGGGGTTTGTTCATGGGGTCAGTGCAAATAAAAATTGCATTTAATCACGTTGAACCTCCCCGTTGCAAGACACACGGTTTGTAGTCGCTCTGTCATGACAGCAGCAAAAAGAAACTACTCTGATAATTTTTTGCAGAGCGCAGAGGCGACGCTGTGTTGTAGCTCCTGTGAAAATGGTTGCATAAATTTGTGATGCAAGGCTAAATGTGGTCGACATGTGACCTGCTTTTAGACGTCTACTGCGAAGTATTTCGGCCATGTCTCGTAGACCACCCTTTTTAGACGTCTAAATAATGTCTAGCGTTATGGACGGCTTCTAGAAGTCTAAATTTATCCGTATCCCTAAAGTCTCAAGTTAGCCCATTTTCAGACGTGTACTTGCGCACCATGTGTTACCTGGGATTACAGCTGCTCACACAGCTGACACGGTCAATGTGATTTCACATTCCGCTCATTGGACATCTCACAGCGCTCATTCGTTTGCTCATAACGGCTCGTAACGCTCACTGCTGTGCACATCCCCCCCCCGCTCCACTTTTGCTCTTGCTCATTGGCTTGCTCACAGTGCTCATTCCTTTTCTCAGAGTGCTCATAATTTCTCATATATGGGAGCTTATGACATTTTTCAGCAGGGATAATTGTTTGTCTCAGTTGATTTCCCTCACCCGCACTTCCGCAACCGCACGGAATGACGTCACACTCACTTCTTATTTTTCTTTCCTTCTCGTTGGAGGCAATCTTCTGCCCCGCGCCCCCATTGGTGTCTCTGGCCTACGTCATCATGGTGTTACTGTCGGTGGGGCTTCCTTAGCTGCAGAGGCAGGGCGAAACTTTAAAACTGGTCTGTTTAACATGAAAGCTGTTTTCGGAAGATAAATTTAGCCAGGTTCGACGACTTGCACCGGTCGTCTGCAGTGTTATCGCAGCATACAACTTTGCCGAAACAGAGGGTAACAACATCATCATCCAGTGGATCCCAGAGCACTGCGGTATCAGTGGAAATGAGAAGGCGGACCAGGTTGCTCGAATTACTCACCATAAAAAAAAACTACTCATAAAATCTACTTCTACTACTACTATAACAAGTGCTTGCTTTCCTCCTTACGTTGTCGCCTCTCTAAAACCACATGGACAAGTGACGTCATGAATCAATCGTTCCTGCACCCACTGCCTCCAATCGAAGATTACGTCAGAGTTACGTCGAGAAGATTACGTCGAAGAGTACGTATAAGTACGTATAAGTAAGTATAAGTACACCCGTCGCCTGCGACTCAACGTCCCGTACGCAGCATTCCTTCATAAGATAGGTGTGTTGGATCGTCGAACTGTTCAACTTGCGGAACTGTGGAGAACACAGAGCACGTGCTGCTCACCTGCCGACGCTGCGACTCTAGTCGACGAACACTGAACAACGCCCTTGCGAAACTTGACAACCGACCTTTTAATGCTGAGAAGGTACTGGGGAGCTGGGAAAGGCAGCACCAGCAACCTCCGCTGTGTGCACTGACGAACTATCTCAAGGACATACGTGCTGAAATAATATTTTAAATAATTCAGTTCTTGCTTTCACATGTCAAGCGTCCTGGAACAGCTGATCGCACCAGTCCGATATACGTTAGTAGTAGAAAGGGGAAGATACTCATGACAAGAGATACTGGTAACCATCGGTACCACCCGCTCCAGGTAGGAAGGTATTTGGAGCAAGATACTTTGCGCCAAGGAGGAGCGCGCGCCAAGACCGCCCCGCGCGTTTCGCGGCCGCTTGTCGCATAGAGAGGGCTTCCTTCTCACATTCGAGCATGCATGAACATGCAAAGTACATCTTATTCCCTTTCCACATCTTTTATTACATCCTCGAGCGGGGAGTGTTTTCCTACCGCACTTAACAGAGCATACTTTCCTTCTCAAGACATGCAATCAACAGACATCCACATTTGTACAAGTGAAAAATATTTTATTAATGCCAATTAAAGCCAATGGTGCTGGGGATTGCCAATTGTGTTGCCAATCTGCGTGATGGAAAAAAACCCAGTGGAAAAACCTTCACACCTGAAACAGAAGAAACATACAAGACAGTACACATTTTCTGCAACCGAAAATATGTTTATTCCATATATGATAATTCAAATAATGATTCTGTTAAACTTTCTTGAATCAGTCCCGTAAGGGCGTTCGGATCTGAAAGATAACAAAATCAGCATTCGCGCATTGCTTACCCAACCAGATGACTCACTGCAGCAGTCCCAGGTGAAAAAATGAAGTGGAATCGCAAGTGGGATATAGTGGAACCACTTGAACAACAAAGTGGGTCAAAGTGGAACCACTTTGTCAGCAAAGTGGTTTAAGGTGAAACCACTTGGTCAGCAAAGTGGTTTGAAATGGAACCATTACCTTACCAAAGTGGAAGTCAGAGTGGGTTAGTCAGAGCCGTTGTGGGCTAAACTGGAACCACTTGGTCGGCAAAGTGTTCGAAATATAACCATTTTCTGGCTAAGTTGTGTTCACTCTGAAGTCAAAGTGGGTTTGGCCAGAGCCTAGTGGGTTAAACTGGAACCACTTTGAAAGTCAGAGTGGGTTAGACAGGATCTGCTTGGGGTATCACATGAGGAACACTAAACACGAAAGGAAAGGCAATCCAATTCAATCCATGTCTGCGTATCATTTGAACGATTTCGAAGTTGCATCAGTTGGATAGAGCAATACAATGGAGCTACTGAAACTGCCCAGCATTGTATTCGAAGTTCAGCGTGCTTCAGGCGGATATAGGAAGTCAAACTCAATGCCTCGCCTCGCTACGAAACCGCCATCGCCGCTGATATCACCCGATTGCAAGTTGCAACAGAACAGGCGTTCCACGGTGCTCGCTCGGATGGCTCGGATGGAGAACAAAGGATAATTTGATATCTGCGTCGTGAGCGGCTTCTGCTAATTTCAGTCTCGATTTCGTTGACTTCGCATCTTGGAAGGGTAAGCCAGTGGACCAACTTACAGTTCGAACATGACTATCCCAGACAACACACTGACGTCCAGTGGACGTCCCATAGATATGTCTTCAGGAGATGTGGGATTTCCCAAGGATGTCCAGACATATCCTGCGGATATCCATGGGATATCCATTTGTCCGCGCAAATGATGTCCCATGACCCTTCCTCAGGATGTCACATGGGACAGGACAGGGATATAACAGGGAACTGGTGGGATATTATCTGCAGCATCCTTAACTTGTGTTGCAAGCACCTGGTCCTGTTTTGGGGCGGCTGAGTGCAAAACAGCTTCCTGAGTCACAGTGCTATATAACTAGTTTATTTCAAACAACTTTGAAAACTGTTACAAATGGCAAACAACAAATGAACCTTCTTAAAAACTAGACACTTCAGAATGTATGGAAGCTTGAAAATTCTAAGTTCAGACGCTGCACGTGTTTCGCATTTGGGTCTTTTGAGGATTAGGCCAGCGTCGTACTGGATACAGCATCGGCAACTGGAAGAAACGGAGAAAGGGGCTCATAACGGTTACAATAACGCCATATATTACCTTCGACATTCTGTCAAACGATATAACGCTCACTTAGCATGCCATCAATCTTTGTACACATTCGACCCTGAACAACATTTTACAAAAGGTAGCAAAATATAATTTTGCACCTTACTGTCTATGCTCACACAGTTTTTGGACTGGAATAAAGTGCAATGATCAAGAATGTGGCTCTCAATTGGTGTGCACACAGTAGCTGCATCAGAATATATTGTTGACTGAACCTTGCGAACAGCACTGCGAGGCTTTGATATGGGCTTCCTGTTAGTACATCTGGAAGATGGAATTGCGCTGAAAACGTGAGTCCAAACTAGCATCCCCCTCTATACTTAAAATTATACATGCTGTTCACAGAACATAATACATATAAATAATGCACGTAATATAGTAAAGTAATGCACATTTGAACACACACTCGGATAAACAACTTCAGACACCTCCTAATCCCAGGTGGCATTGTATGCTTGTACTTCAAACGATACTTCAGGTGCCACATTCAGTGAAGCCATGGCACATGAATGCACTTTAATAATCAGCAATATTGCACTTTAACTACCCTGACCATTGATTGCCAGCTAGCCTTCTCAGCCCCACCATACATATTGAGATTTCAGGTTATGCTTGGGTTTTTAAGGGAGCCCTCGAACTCACTGAGTCACTTGAGAGAGAACACTAGTAGGACTCCTTGAAAAAAAAAGAAAACTTGAACTTGGTTGACAGCTTCAAATAACATATTAAACAGATGCCGCACACAACACATGAACCCACAGCACAACACTTTGATATGAAACTTAAAATAGCTGCAACAATTTATGTGACATTACAGGTTGCATCTAACAGGTATGATGTTTCAACTGTAAACATCTTTGTGAAAAAAGGTAACTAAATGAGCACCAAACACACTTGTGTTGGACATAAACATGTCAGAAGCAGTCAAACAACTCACAATGTGCTAGCAAGTCATGTACATGGTAGCTCACACTCATGAGCGGAAAACGGAGGGCTGCCACTGTTGCTCCTCGTACTTATTTCATGTCGACCTCCTCCCGCGGCGTTTCAGTTGTGCGTTGAGCCCTAGAAACTCACTGAGGCACTTGAGAAGGAACACTACGGATATTCCTTGGAGAAAAATAGTTGGTGGATAGCTCCAAGGAGCATATTAAAAATAACAGCAATGCACAAGAAACCAGAGCACAACACATTGATATGAAACTTAAAATAGGTACAACAAATTATGTGATCCTACCGGTATAGTTTAACAGGTACAATGTTTCAACTGTAAACATCATTGTAAAAAAAGGTAACGAAATGAGCACCAAACACTCTTGTGTTGGACATGAATCTCTCAGTCAGAAGCAGTCAAACAACTCGCTATGTGCTGGCATGTGGTAGTTCACACTTATAAGCGAAAAGGAGACGGCTGCCACTGTTGGTCCTAGTGCTCATGTGGATGCCCTCCCATGGCGTTCCTCAGCATGTCTGAGCCACGATTTGATGTGATGTTCCAACTCACTGTGAGTAGGATGCTTCAGCAGCCGGTTTGACATGATGGTGCCTACAGAACGAGGGCTTTGACAATGGCATGAGCTACACAGGCTCCAAGATAACACACTTAACAAGCAAGCATATACTTATATACTTACTGCACAATGCTAAAGGAAAAAGATGTCGATCAAAACAGGCTTATTACAGAAAACAATTAGCCCGACACTGCAGGGATAGACACTATTTAATGATATGCTATCATGCTTATACAGGAACGCGTGCCTTGTTTAAAAGCAGTGTTCAACTGTTCAAGTACCAATCAGCAGCTCATTACAACCCAAGTGATTACTCACATTTCAGTTCAAAATGAAAGTTCAACGTTTGATATGGCAGGGTGACCCATTAAGGAGTACTTTTAACTGACATAACGAGATTTACCCAAAAACAAACTCACGAAATATGGCATTGCAGCATAACAGGTCACAAAACTTCATTTTTCGCTTGCCACCTTGCCAGCTGAACGAAGTGGCTACTCGGTCAGTCATTATTGCCCGCGAATCCTTTGTGTAGCATCTCTTGTATTTGTTCCACCATGCTTCTGCAATGTTGCCATCTGGAATGAATATGCAGCAGCTCAGGAACCACGAGCTTGAAAAAGACAATGCAGATCCTCAGATAGGGTAGCAATATCAATCATGTGCAGTAGGAAACAGAAACACACAACATATGTGAAGTACTGGTTTGTACTGCTAGTGCACATATCACTATGCCACAGAGTGCACAATGAAAAGTAGTGTGCTGGCTAATGCTAGAAAGGGTCAACAGCAGTTTGAGCTGCAAATTAAAAATTATTATTAGCCGCAATCGACGGCGATCACAAGTACTGTATTCATGCTTGTCTATTTTCAACAGGATGAGGAACGGTTCGCGCTATCGTGGTCGCATTGAAGCGTGATTGTGTCTCAAGAAACACCCCCTTTGATAAAGGCTTTTCCTCAACCAGAAGTCAACGGTGGCAGCACAGGAGCTGATTGTTTGTTAAAAGCCCCTGCTTCCAATCCTCCTGCGCAGTCGACGGCGATCACAAGTACTGTATTCATGCTTGTCTATTTTCAACAGGATGAGGAACGGTTCCCGCTATCGTGGTCGCATTGAAGCGTGATTGTGTCTCAAGAAACACCCCCTTTGATAACGGCTTTTCCTCAACCAGAAGTCAACGGTGGCAGCACAGGAGCTGATTGTTTGTTAAAAGCACCTGCTTCCAATCCTCCTGCGCAGTCGACGGCGATCACAAGTACTGTATTCATGCTTGTCTATTTTCAACAGGATGAGGAACGGTTCCCGCTATCGTGGTCGCATTGAAGCGTGATTGTGTCTCAAGAAACACCCCTTTTGATAACGGCTTTTCCTCAACCAGAAGTCAACGGTGGCAGCACAGGAGCTGATTGTTTGTTAAAAGCCCCTGCTTCCAATCCTCCTGCGCAGTCGACGGCGATCACAAGTACTGTATTCATGCTTGTCTATTTTCAACAGGATGAGGAACGGTTCCCACTATCGTGGTCGCATTGAAGCGTGATTGTGTCTCAAGAAACACCCCCTTTGATAACGGCTTTTCCTCAACCAGAAGTCAACGGTGGCAGCACAGGAGCTGATTGTTTGTTAAAAGCCCCTGCTTCCAATCCTCCTGCGCAGTCGACGGCGATCACAAGTACTGTATTCATGCTTGTCTATTTTCAACAGGATGAGGAACGGTTCCCGCTATCGTGGTCGCATTGAAGCGTGATTGTGTCTCAAGAAACACCCCCTTTGATAACGGCTTTTCCTCAACCAGAAGTCAACGGTGGCACCACAGGAGCTGATTGTTTGTTAAAAGCCCCTGCTTCCAATCCTCCTGCGCAGTCGACGGCGATCACAAGTACTGTATTCATGCTTGTCTATTTTCAACAGGATGAGGAACGGTTCCCGCTATCGTGGTCGCATTGAAGCGTGATTGTGTCTCAAGAAACACCCCCTTTGATAACGGCTTTTCCTCACCAGAAGTCAACGGTGGCAGCACAGGAGCTGATTGTTTGTTAAAAGCACCTGCTTCCAATCCTCCTGCGCAGTCGACGGCGATCACAAGTACTGTATTCATGCTTGTCTATTTTCAACAGGATGAGGAACGGTTCCCGCTATCGTGGTCGCATTGAAGCGTGATTGTGTCTCAAGAAACACCCCTTTTGATAACGGCTTTTCCTCAACCAGAAGTCAACGGTGGCAGCACAGGAGCTGATTGTTTGTTAAAAGCCCCTGCTTCCAATCCTCCTGCGCAGTCGACGGCGATCACAAGTACTGTATTCATGCTTGTCTATTTTCAACAGGATGAGGAACGGTTCCCACTATCGTGGTCGCATTGAAGCGTGATTGTGTCTCAAGAAACACCCCCTTTGATAACGGCTTTTCCTCAACCAGAAGTCAACGGTGGCAGCACAGGAGCTGATTGTTTGTTAAAAGCCCCTGCTTCCAATCCTCCTGCGCAGTCGACGGCGATCACAAGTACTGTATTCATGCTTGTCTATTTTCAACAGGATGAGGAACGGTTCCCGCTATCGTGGTCGCATTGAAGCGTGATTGTGTCTCAAGAAACACCCCCTTTGATAACGGCTTTTCCTCAACCAGAAGTCAACGGTGGCAGCACAGGAGCTGATTGTTTGTTAAAAGCCCCTGCTTCCAATCCTCCTGCGCAGTCGACGGCGATCACAAGTACTGTATTCATGCTTGTCTATTTTCAACAGGATGAGGAACGGTTCCCGCTATCGTGGTCGCATTGAAGCGTGATTGTGTCTCAAGAAACACCCCCTTTGATAACGGCTTTTCCTCACCAGAAGTCAACGGTGGCAGCACAGGAGCTGATTGTTTGTTAAAAGCCCCTGCTTCCAATCCTCCTGCGCAGTCGACGGCGATCACAAGTACTGTATTCATGCTTGTCTATTTTCAACAGGATGAGGAACGGTTCCCGCTATCGTGGTCGCATTGAAGCGTGATTGTGTCTCAAGAAACACCCCCTTTGATAACGGCTTTTCCTCAACCAGAAGTCAACGGTGGCAGCACAGGAGCTGATTGTTTGTTAAAAGCCCCTGCTTCCAATCCTCCTGCGCAGTCGACGGCGATCACAAGTACTGTATTCATGCTTGTCTATCTTCAACAGGATGAGGAACGGTTCCCGCTATCGTGGTCGCATTGAAGCGTGATTGTATCTCAAGAAACACCCCCTTTGATAACGGCTTTTCCTCAACCAGAAGTCAACGGTGGCAGCACAGGAGCTGATTGTTTGTTAAAAGCCCCTGCTTCCAATCTTCCTGCGCAGTCGACGGCGATCACAAGTACTGTATTCATGCTTGTCTATCTTCAACAGGATGAGGAACGGTTCCCGCTATCGTGGTCGCATTGAAGCGTGATTGTATCTCAAGAAACACCCCCTTTGATAACGGCTTTTCCTCAACCAGAAGTCAACGGTGGCAGCACAGGAGCTGATTGTTTGTTAAAAGCCCCTGCTTCCAATCTTCCTGCGCAGTCGACGGCGATCACAAGTACTGTATTCATGCTTGTCTATCTTCAACAGGATGAGGAACGGTTCCCGCTATCGTGGTCGCATTGAAGCGTGATTGTATCTCAAGAAACACCCCCTTTGATAACGGCTTTTCCTCAACCAGAAGTCAACGGTGGCAGCACAGGAGCTGATTGTTTGTTAAAAGCCCCTGCTTCCAATCCTCCTGCGCAGTCGACGGCGATCACAAGTACTGTATTCATGCTTGTCTATCTTCAACAGGATGAGGAACGGTTCCCGCTATCGTGGTCGCATTGAAGCGTGATTGTATCTCAAGAAACACCCCCTTTGATAACGGCTTTTCCTCAACCAGAAGTCAACGGTGGCAGCACAGGAGCTGATTGTTTGTTAAAAGCCCCTGCTTCCAATCCTCCTGCGCAGTCGACGGCGATCACAAGTACTGTATTCATGCTTGTCTATTTTCAACAGGATGAGGAACGGTTCCCGCTATCGTGGTCGCATTGAAGCGTGATTGTGTCTCAAGAAACACCCCCTTTGATAACGGCTTTTCCTCAACCAGAAGTCAACGGTGGCAGCACAGGAGCTGATTGTTTGTTAAAAGCCCCTGCTTCCAATCCTCCTGCGCAGTCGACGGCGATCACAAGTACTGTATTCATGCTTGTCTATTTTCAACAGGATGAGGAACGGTTCCCGCTATCGTGGTCGCATTGAAGCGTGATTGTGTCTCAAGAAACACCCCCTTTGATAACGGCTTTTCCTCAACCAGAAGTCAACGGTGGCAGCACAGGAGCTGATTGTTTGTTAAAAGCCCCTGCTTCCAATCCTCCTGCGCAGTCGACGGCGATCACAAGTACTGTATTCATGCTTGTCTATTTTCAACAGGATGAGGAACGGTTCCCGCTATCGTGGTCGCATTGAAGCGTGATTGTGTCTCAAGAAACACCCCCTTTGATAACGGCTTTTCCTCAACCAGAAGTCAACGGTGGCAGCACAGGAGCTGATTGTTTGTTAAAAGCCCCTGCTTCCAATCCTCCTGCGCAGTCGACGGCGATCACAAGTACTGTATTCATGCTTGTCTATTTTCAACAGGATGAGGAACGGTTCCCGCTATCGTGGTCGCATTGAAGCGTGATTGTGTCTCAAGAAACACCCCCTTTGATAACGGCTTTTCCTCAACCAGAAGTCAACGGTGGCAGCACAGGAGCTGATTGTTTGTTAAAAGCCCCTGCTTCCAATCCTCCTGCGCAGTCGACGGCGATCACAAGTACTGTATTCATGCTTGTCTATTTTCAACAGGATGAGGAACGGTTCCCGCTATCGTGGTCGCATTGAAGCGTGATTGTGTCTCAAGAAACACCCCCTTTGATAACGGCTTTTCCTCAACCAGAAGTCAACGGTGGCAGCACAGGAGCTGATTGTTTGTTAAAAGCCCCTGCTTCCAATCCTCCTGCGCAGTCGACGGCGATCACAAGTACTGTATTCATGCTTGTCTATTTTCAACAGGATGAGGAACGGTTCCCGCTATCGTGGTCGCATTGAAGCGTGATTGTGTCTCAAGAAACACCCCCTTTGATAACGGCTTTTCCTCAACCAGAAGTCAACGGTGGCAGCACAGGAGCTGATTGTTTGTTAAAAGCCCCTGCTTCCAATCCTCCTGCGCAGTCGACGGCGATCACAAGTACTGTATTCATGCTTGTCTATTTTCAACAGGATGAGGAACGGTTCCCGCTATCGTGGTCGCATTGAAGCGTGATTGTGTCTCAAGAAACACCCCCTTTGATAACGGCTTTTCCTCAACCAGAAGTCAACGGTGGCAGCACAGGAGCTGATTGTTTGTTAAAAGCCCCTGCTTCCAATCCTCCTGCGCAGTCGACGGCGATCACAAGTACTGTATTCATGCTTGTCTATTTTCAACAGGATGAGGAACGGTTCCCGCTATCGTGGTCGCATTGAAGCGTGATTGTGTCTCAAGAAACACCCCCTTTGATAACGGCTTTTCCTCAACCAGAAGTCAACGGTGGCAGCACAGGAGCTGATTGTTTGTTAAAAGCCCCTGCTTCCAATCCTCCTGCGCAGTCGACGGCGATCACAAGTACTGTATTCATGCTTGTCTATTTTCAACAGGATGAGGAACGGTTCCCGCTATCGTGGTCGCATTGAAGCGTGATTGTGTCTCAAGAAACACCCCCTTTGATAACGGCTTTTCCTCAACCAGAAGTCAACGGTGGCAGCACAGGAGCTGATTGTTTGTTAAAAGCCCCTGCTTCCAATCCTCCTGCGCAGTCGACGGCGATCACAAGTACTGTATTCATGCTTGTCTATTTTCAACAGGATGAGGAACGGTTCCCGCTATCGTGGTCGCATTGAAGCGTGATTGTGTCTCAAGAAACACCCCCTTTGATAACGGCTTTTCCTCAACCAGAAGTCAACGGTGGCAGCACAGGAGCTGATTGTTTGTTAAAAGCCCCTGCTTCCAATCCTCCTGCGCAGTCGACGGCGATCACAAGTACTGTATTCATGCTTGTCTATTTTCAACAGGATGAGGAACGGTTCCCGCTATCGTGGTCGCATTGAAGCGTGATTGTGTCTCAAGAAACACCCCCTTTGATAACGGCTTTTCCTCAACCAGAAGTCAACGGTGGCAGCACAGGAGCTGATTGTTTGTTAAAAGCCCCTGCTTCCAATCCTCCTGCGCAGTCGACGGCGATCACAAGTACTGTATTCATGCTTGTCTATTTTCAACAGGATGAGGAACGGTTCCCGCTATCGTGGTCGCATTGAAGCGTGATTGTGTCTCAAGAAACACCCCCTTTGATAACGGCTTTTCCTCAACCAGAAGTCAACGGTGGCAGCACAGGAGCTGATTGTTTGTTAAAAGCCCCTGCTTCCAATCCTCCTGCGCAGTCGACGGCGATCACAAGTACTGTATTCATGCTTGTCTATTTTCAACAGGATGAGGAACGGTTCCCGCTATCGTGGTCGCATTGAAGCGTGATTGTGTCTCAAGAAACACCCCCTTTGATAACGGCTTTTCCTCAACCAGAAGTCAACGGTGGCAGCACAGGAGCTGATTGTTTGTTAAAAGCCCCTGCTTCCAATCCTCCTGCGCAGTCGACGGCGATCACAAGTACTGTATTCATGCTTGTCTATTTTCAACAGGATGAGGAACGGTTCCCGCTATCGTGGTCGCATTGAAGCGTGATTGTGTCTCAAGAAACACCCCCTTTGATAACGGCTTTTCCTCAACAGAAGTCAACGGTGGCAGCACAGGAGCTGATTGTTTGTTAAAAGCCCCTGCTTCCAATCCTCCTGCGCAGTCGACGGCGATCACAAGTACTGTATTCATGCTTGTCTATTTTCAACAGGATGAGGAACGGTTCCCGCTATCGTGGTCGCATTGAAGCGTGATTGTGTCTCAAGAAACACCCCCTTTGATAACGGCTTTTCCTCAACCAGAAGTCAACGGTGGCAGCACAGGAGCTGATTGTTTGTTAAAAGCCCCTGCTTCCAATCCTCCTGCGCAGTCGACGGCGATCACAAGTACTGTATTCATGCTTGTCTATTTTCAACAGGATGAGGAACGGTTCCCGCTATCGTGGTCGCATTGAAGCGTGATTGTGTCTCAAGAAACACCCCCTTTGATAACGGCTTTTCCTCAACCAGAAGTCAACGGTGGCAGCACAGGAGCTGATTGTTTGTTAAAAGCCCCTGCTTCCAATCCTCCTGCGCAGTCGACGGCGATCACAAGTACTGTATTCATGCTTGTCTATTTTCAACAGGATGAGGAACGGTTCCCGCTATCGTGGTCGCATTGAAGCGTGATTGTGTCTCAAGAAACACCCCCTTTGATAACGGCTTTTCCTCAACCAGAAGTCAACGGTGGCAGCACAGGAGCTGATTGTTTGTTAAAAGCCCCTGCTTCCAATCCTCCTGCGCAGTCGACGGCGATCACAAGTACTGTATTCATGCTTGTCTATTTTCAACAGGATGAGGAACGGTTCCCGCTATCGTGGTCGCATTGAAGCGTGATTGTGTCTCAAGAAACACCCCCTTTGATAACGGCTTTTCCTCAACCAGAAGTCAACGGTGGCAGCACAGGAGCTGATTGTTTGTTAAAAGCCCCTGCTTCCAATCCTCCTGCGCAGTCGACGGCGATCACAAGTACTGTATTCATGCTTGTCTATTTTCAACAGGATGAGGAACGGTTCCCGCTATCGTGGTCGCATTGAAGCGTGATTGTGTCTCAAGAAACACCCCCTTTGATAACGGCTTTTCCTCAACCAGAAGTCAACGGTGGCAGCACAGGAGCTGATTGTTTGTTAAAAGCCCCTGCTTCCAATCCTCCTGCGCAGTCGACGGCGATCACAAGTACTGTATTCATGCTTGTCTATTTTCAACAGGATGAGGAACGGTTCCCGCTATCGTGGTCGCATTGAAGCGTGATTGTGTCTCAAGAAACACCCCTTTGATAACGGCTTTTCCTCAACCAGAAGTCAACGGTGGCAGCACAGGAGCTGATTGTTTGTTAAAAGCCCCTGCTTCCAATCCTCCTGCGCAGTCGACGGCGATCACAAGTACTGTATTCATGCTTGTCTATTTTCAACAGGATGAGGAACGGTTCCCGCTATCGTGGTCGCATTGAAGCGTGATTGTGTCTCAAGAAACACCCCCTTTGATAACGGCTTTTCCTCAACCAGAAGTCAACGGTGGCAGCACAGGAGCTGATTGTTTGTTAAAAGCCCCTGCTTCCAATCCTCCTGCGCAGTCGACGGCGATCACAAGTACTGTATTCATGCTTGTCTATTTTCAACAGGATGAGGAACGGTTCCCGCTATCGTGGTCGCATTGAAGCGTGATTGTGTCTCAAGAAACACCCCCTTTGATAACGGCTTTTCCTCAACCAGAAGTCAACGGTGGCAGCACAGGAGCTGATTGTTTGTTAAAAGCCCCTGCTTCCAATCCTCCTGCGCAGTCGACGGCGATCACAAGTACTGTATTCATGCTTGTCTATTTTCAACAGGATGAGGAACGGTTCCCGCTATCGTGGTCGCATTGAAGCGTGATTGTGTCTCAAGAAACACCCCCTTTGATAACGGCTTTTCCTCAACCAGAAGTCAACGGTGGCAGCACAGGAGCTGATTGTTTGTTAAAAGCCCCTGCTTCCAATCCTCCTGCGCAGTCGACGGCGATCACAAGTACTGTATTCATGCTTGTCTATTTTCAACAGGATGAGGAACGGTTCCCGCTATCGTGGTCGCATTGAAGCGTGATTGTGTCTCAAGAAACACCCCCTTTGATAACGGCTTTTCCTCAACCAGAAGTCAACGGTGGCAGCACAGGAGCTGATTGTTTGTTAAAAGCCCCTGCTTCCAATCCTCCTGCGCAGTCGACGGCGATCACAAGTACTGTATTCATGCTTGTCTATTTTCAACAGGATGAGGAACGGTTCCCGCTATCGTGGTCGCATTGAAGCGTGATTGTGTCTCAAGAAACACCCCCTTTGATAACGGCTTTTCCTCAACCAGAAGTCAACGGTGGCAGCACAGGAGCTGATTGTTTGTTAAAAGCCCCTGCTTCCAATCCTCCTGCGCAGTCGACGGCGATCACAAGTACTGTATTCATGCTTGTCTATTTTCAACAGGATGAGGAACGGTTCCCGCTATCGTGGTCGCATTGAAGCGTGATTGTGTCTCAAGAAACACCCCCTTTGATAACGGCTTTTCCTCAACCAGAAGTCAACGGTGGCAGCACAGGAGCTGATTGTTTGTTAAAAGCCCCTGCTTCCAATCCTCCTGCGCAGTCGACGGCGATCACAAGTACTGTATTCATGCTTGTCTATTTTCAACAGGATGAGGAACGGTTCCCGCTATCGTGGTCGCATTGAAGCGTGATTGTGTCTCAAGAAACACCCCCTTTGATAACGGCTTTTCCTCAACCAGAAGTCAACGGTGGCAGCACAGGAGCTGATTGTTTGTTGTGGTTTCACCACGGTGCAATTAATTTGGAAAATCGTTGCCGCGGCCGGAGTGCTCCAACTGCACACCACACCCACTCTACTGTGACGTTGGGTAGAGAACCCCTCATTCGTTCGTAGGAAACCATCTGCTACGAACATTGCGAGCTGTTTCTTGTTGACTTCTATTCTTTATATGATTTATATCACGTTTTCTCAAAAAAGACAAAGCATATATGCAGCCTGAGAAAATAAGATTAGGATCACAAGAGTAATATATCCGTGGCTTCTGTGCAATCTCAAAATTCACAGTAGCAGAAAGCAAGCGATGGCGGCGGTATTGTGGCGCCACCTGTTAGCCACTGAACCAACTGCGCGGTGAAAACGGTCGGAAAGGCTGCACACTGTCTGGAAGCACGGGGTTTGCGCTGCACAAGCGCAGTTAATTTCGGGCTGCACCACTCGTTCTTCGCGTGGTATCGGCGGTCCCGAAAAATCGTGGTTGTGTCGTGGACAGCCTTCAAACCCTCCGTTTCGGACATCACGTAGCCGGAGAACGCCTGGCACCTCCGAAGCGGTAGCAGACGCTCCGGCATGCGCGATGTTGCTCAACTCGATCATGTGATCCCAGGTCCAATGAGGAGCGTCCTCACCACTTCCGTCACAAAGTGCGTGGTGGCGCTCATCACGTGCCTTTCGTGAAGGCGAAGGAGGGTGTTTCGCGCACGGGAGGTTCGGGGAGGTATTGCAGGCGTCCCAATTTCGCTACGGTCCCAGTAAACCATAAATGTTCCCGGGATGACTGCAAGACATCCTTACCAGGATATGTGGACTACCTGTGGACGTCCACAGGTAGACCATCCTCCCGATGATGTCAGAGTGGACATCCCATGAATGTTAAAACAAGCATCCATATCCTGTCACTGGGATGTCTTTCAGAGACATGATCTGGTACCTTGTTGGGACGTTTTTTTTTAATGTTATGCTAGGTGTATTTACTTTGAGCAATATCATGATGCAAATATGTGGTTCAGCGTCAACGTTTATTGGTGTACTGACTGGGTACAGTAAGACAGCTTTTCATAAAAAACTCTCGACTAGAATGAATTAAAGGTAAAGATGGGAAGCTACAATAGTACCACAGCAGCTAGGAGCGTATACATATGCTGGGTTTATAAGCATTTTTAGCAGACTGGAGACAAAAATGTACAAGCTGTGTAGAGAACAAAGGGGGATATGTTTAATGCGAAGTAAATGAAAAAAAAAGAACGGAAAGGTTAGTCACGGTGTAGGCTTGCTATTCCCAACAAGCTATCAAGCATACAAAGGCAGATAAAGCAGCTGAGACACATATAATTATGAAAGAAATACAGAATAAACAGCTCCTTCACTAACAAGGTAGATAATAGAGAACAAGGTTAAGCCACATTATACTGCGTAGCATGTAACCAGAATAGCAGAGGCACTGCCACACACACATAACACATGGGTGTGTTCCCTATTGACGAGTGCTATCAGGTTTGATGTGATTGGGGACACTGTCTTGATGCTCATGTTAACACGTGCAGCTGCTCTGATACAAATGTTAACAGAGCTGTTCAGGGTGATGTTAACACTCGAGCCGCTTTGATTCTGATGCTAACACGAGGGCTGCCTTGCTGATGTGGCACAATAGTTACATTGATGCTGGTTATGGCAATCTTGAAAATGCTGCTGTGTGGCCAGCAACGGCAAGCTATTCACCGCCCCACCCCGTCGCTGTCTACATGCTTTCTGAAATGTTCTGCGAAGTAAGCCGCTCATGTCTGGGGGAGATGAGAAGCCGCAAAAACGTTTTATTTCACAGTTATACTGATTACACACCTGACACGACAAAATCCTGATGGCGAAGAGCGATTTTGGCTTCAGATACAGGGCCGCGTACTCACCTGCAAACGAGCCTGACTGGTCTGCTGGGGGTTGGCAGAAACATTTCCCCATACGGGCTTTTTCTCAGACTGGTTGCTAGAACGACAGCATAAACTGGGAACGACAGTACAAACCCTCTAATAGCGGCAGACTTAGCGGAACAATAATACGCTCGAGATCATGCATACCATTCGCGGCGATGAGAAACGTCCGTTACAGCCCAAGCGAACCGAACAAAACTGCGCATGCGCGACAGACAGCGCTGGCTGGTGGCATGGTGAAGAGGCAAGGACGCGGTAGTTCGTGTTGGCATGTAGCCAATGGAGCCATCGCGGCTCAAGAAGCAAAAGTAGCAAACTGTACACAATAATTTTGTCCATTTAAACGGAAAAAATCTTGTATCTTGTATCATGCGTATCTAATTCCACCGAAGTGACACTCACCCCCACCGTAGAACCACATTACGTCCATGGATGTCACAGTTACGTTTAAATTGGACGAGGACGTCTGGACCAGACGAGGACGTCCATGGGCTTTTTATGGTGGATTGGGGTTGCACTAATTGTGGGAAAACTGTTTTTCGCCGCCTAACATTCCATACTGACCAAAAACAGAAACAGAGTTTTGGGCCTCTAGACTTCTCCTTTAATGACGAAGTTACAGGCATCCGGATCGGAAGACGGCTGTATACCGGAAGATAACATTCAGTGGCACCCAGAGGCCTATTTAGTTACATTCCACACGCAGCGTGCACGCGTCTTGTGTACTCCCGAAGCTATCTTAGTTGAGGCCCCCGATGTCGGCCCCGGAACAGCAGTGTCGAGGAATGCGAACAGGCAGCATATGACGTTGGAATCAGCAGACAAAGTTGAGCTAACATTAACTATCAAACATAACATTTCTAATTGTGTACTTAGTACGGTACTTTAAGTACTTTTGTCGGCTACTTTCCCGTCAGGTGCTCAAGTAGCTACCCTGAAGTCAAGACAGAAAAATGGAAAACATCCGTAACTTTTGTGTCTAGCGGCAGTATTTTTGAACGAGAGTGTGGAGTGCCCTCCTCTTTTTTCATAGTATACCGAGAGATGAAAGCAAAAATAAATCAGGAAAAAAAATATGTCCACTAGCACAGCTGGTTGCCTGAGCAACTATTAGCGGAAATTGTTTAATCTGTTACCGTTCATTATCATGGACAAGCACTACCGAGATAGGCCTCAAACGGGCTGATGGATATTCAATGACTCGCTGGATGTGCCCTGCATGTGCCCCAGCGATTCGGACATTTTACACTCACTTGGTCGAAACTTTTCAGCTACATGTTGAGCTCCATCATAATCTCTGTTCATCATCTCATCATTTGTTTGTACTTTCTGTGTGTAAGCGTACTAGTGTAGCAAGTACGACGTCGTTGAAACTCACATCCCCATTTTTTTCTTTACTACATCACTATCACTGCCTTCACTCAGTTGCAATGTACTTGGTGAGTACTTTAAGGCACAATTCCCAGTGCTTCTTCTACTTTACTTTAAGTATACTATATATTTAAAATTCGGTGCTTTCTGCTGTACTTCACGTATCACCGACGCCCAGGTACTCTGTACCTTCCTTTAAGTGCAATTTTGGAGGCTTTGCCCACCACTGCAGATACGGCAGTGTTTTCAGGTACGGCCAGAGTACTGCCCAATAATTCTTTCAGGGCCATGGTGGCAGACGTGTGGAAGCACTCTACAATAGCCGCCGTTACATGAACCCGACTGAAACGGTTCGAGGTACATACCGTACTTCCTCACATCAACACGCTTTTTGGCGGCAGTGACAGCTTGTGTGCCACAATCTTACGATCTCTTCGAATATTTCAGATGAACCGCATGTGAATGTTCTGGCGCTGGGAATGCATCGGGCCACGTGTATACCTACGCTTCTAACAAAACAAGTTTGAATCAACGACAGCTGCTTGCTGATATCTTCATGCTATCGTGAAAGAACTTTCCAAAACGTCCGCTGCACCGTATCTCGTCCATAGGCTGCTTCCACGTCATCGTAGTTTCCCTACATAAGGACACTTTCGCCGCTGGAACCTCTTCTTTTTGGCGGCAGTGACAGCTTACGATCTCTTCAAATATTTCAGATGAACCGCATGTGAATTTTCTGGCGTTGGGAATGCATCGGGGCACGTGTATACCTACGCTTCTAACAAAACAAGTTTGAATCAACGACAGCTGCTTGCTAATATCTTCATGCTATCGTGAAAGAACTTTCCAAAACGTCCGCTGCACCGTATCTCGTCCATAGGCTGCTTCCACGTCATCGTAGTTTCCCTACATCAGGACACTTTCGCCGCTGGAACCTCTTCTTTTGGGCGGCAGTGACAGCTTGTGTGCCACAATCTTACGATCTCTTCAAATATTTCAGATGAACCGCATGTGAATTTTCTGGCGTTGGGAAGGCATCGGGCCACGTGTATACCTACGCTTCTAACAAAACAAGTTTGAATCAACGACAGCTGCTTGCTGATATCTTCATGCTATCGTGAAAGAACTTTCCAAAACGTCCGCTGCACCGTACCTCGTCCATAGGCTGCTTCCACGTCATCGTAGTCTCCCTACATAAGGACATTTCGCCGCTGGAACCTCATCTTTTTGGCGGCAGTGACAGCTTGTGTGCCACAATCTTACGATCTCTTCAAATATTTCAGGTTGGTGGCTCCCTTTTTCGTTTTGTGAGTAGTACCCTTGTTTTTGCTGTCACTGCTGCCAAGCTGCCTGTAGTGTGACCTCTGAATATTTATGTGCATTCTCGCTTAAAATGACTAAGGAAATGTCGAAAGAAACTTTGCGTGAAGTAACTAAAATTTTCAGCGACTTCAAAGTCGAATTGAAAAATGAAATCAAAGAGAATATGAAGCGAGAATTCAAGTCCTTCCGTGCTCCGCAATGAGCTGAGACACATAAAAACTGATCTTCAGGAGATAAGAAAAGAACATGATCACGATTGAAAGTGAACATGAAGAGCAAAAGGCAGAGTTATCACGTGCGCGGGACGAGAACAAGAAGCTTTGTCAATCAATTGGTGACTTGCAACTTAGGGTAACGCACTTCAGTCAGTACTGTAGAAATCACAATATTGAGATTCAAGGGGTCCCTGAAGTAGAAAATGAGAATTTATCAGTCATCGTTACTCAACTTGGAGAAGAAATTGGCGTTTCTATGACTTCGGACGACTTGGAGGCCTCTCATAGGGTATACCTACTAAGCAAGGCAGAACGAGGCATGTTATTGTTCAGTTCAAATTGCGCGGCAAGCGGGACGAGGTACTTGTGCAGTGCAAAAAGAGGAAACTCACTTGCCGTGCTTTAGGATTTGAGAGTGATGCTTTAATTGATGTAAACGAGCATTTGTGCCCGGAATTGGGGAAGCGTATGTTTGCTATGGCATCCGCCAGAAGGAAAACGTACGACTGGAGATACTTGTGGGTCCCAAGTGGCCAAATTTTCGCTAGGAAGTCTGACGGGTCACCTGTGATTCACATTCGTTGTGAAACTGATGTTGAGAGAATATCGTGAAAGAAGCAAATGTTACGCATATTGTTATGAAAGTGGAGTGGTTCCTACCTACCCGACCTTTTGTCTTTGTTTGTTTATTTGTAAATTATTTTTTATGATATATTTGCCTTATACCGTTAAAAGTACATTGTTGTGTGATGCTCCTGTGTACACTTTTCTTCATTTGAATGCTCGATCACTGAGATCGAAACATGATAGTCTGTCTCTTTTGCTTGATATGCAAACAGAATTTGATGTGCTCATGTTGACGGAAACATGGTACCAAACAGAAACTGACTGTTTTACTTTGCCTAACTATACACATTTTTCCTTAAACCGGTCTGACGGATCTGGTGGGGGTGTTGCTATGTTAATCTATCACAAAATATCTCTCTATGCACTGATTACTGTATATGTACTGCAGATTATGAAGTGTTATGCGTTAAGCAAAATAATCAAATGCTAGCTGTGGTTTATCGCCCTCCGCAAGGCAATATTCCTAGGTTTTTGAACTTCATCGAGAAAATTCTTCGAATGCTTGTGAAAATAAGTATAAACTTTTCTTAGGAGGTGATATGAATATCGATCTTCTCTGTGATTGTCGTCCTCGCAATGAGTATGTTTCCTTGCTCACTTCTTATCATTTTTCTAACCACATTGAGACGGCCACTCGAATTCTACGAGCGTCTACGAGCACCCTGTCAGATTTATTTATTACAAATTACCGTGAGGACAAGGTAATATCTGGTTGTATTTCTTGTGATATTAGCGACCATTTGCCAATTGTAGCTGCTGTTTTTCAAAGATCTCGACGTACTCGTACGAATGCCATTTATATTCAGAACGTTACGCCTGCAACTCTAGACCCTTTTTTTTTTCGCATCTCTTTGCCGTTGACTGGCAGTTTTTGTACCATCATGCAAAAGTAAATGACGCATATTCTAGTTTCCTCGCTGTTGTGAAGGAAACTTACCAAAAATGTTTTCCCCTTAAAAAGATTAGAAAAACAAAGCGCGCGAAAAAAGGCATGGGTTACTCATGACTTATGAATGGTAATCCGAAAGAAATATGCCTTGTATAATGCCTTTTTAAAAACCAAAGATTTAACGAAATTAAACGAATTTAAAAAGTTTCGAAGTCATGTGAAATGCCGCATTAAAGAAGGCTAAGCAAGCCTACTACAGTAACCTGTTCGACGTTACTTCTTGTAGAAGCTCGGAGTTGGTGTTGAATCGCTTAAATACTATTACGGGGTCTAGCGTTACATTCAAACGATATTGAAAACATTCTTATTGATGACAAGGTAATTGATGGCAAGGAAATGAGCTTGCAAATGTTTTTAATAATTATTGTATTAATGTTGGTGTACGTACCCCCACCCAAAGAGTAGTGCACAATATAGATTCAAACGCCCACTCGTTGTTTTTAGACCCGACAGATGCAAACGAAGTTCGAACAGTAATGATGAGTCTTAAAAACTCAAAGTATTGATGCAGATAATATGCAAATCATACCTCTCAAATACGCTTGTGATTACTTGGCCTGCCCACTTGCTTTTATTTGCAACTTGTCTCGAAGCAGCGGAGAATTTCCCCACCTGATGCAAGTTGCCAGGGTAATTCTATTGCATAAAGGGGGCACCTGGAATGATTTTTCACATTATCGTCCGATATCGATGATACCGGCATTTTCAAAAATTTTGTAAAAAATCATCCACACCCGATTCTCGAAATTTATTGATAAGCATAAATTGATTGCGACTGAGCAGTTCGGCTTTAGGAAGGGTTTGTCCACCGAACATGCACTTCTTACGCAAAAGGATTATATCTTAAGAAATTTAGAGGCTCGTCTTCTGACTTTGGGCTTATTTTGAGATTTTAGCAAGGCCTTTGACTGTCTAAATAATGACATTCTTATTAAAAAATTGCATTATTACGGGTTTAGAGGGGAGTATCCGAGCTGATTAGTTAATATCTTGGCCATAGGAAACAGTTTATTTCACTAAAGTCAGCAAATTCTGCAATGCTTGATATTAAAACAGGAGTGCCCCAAGGGAGCATCCTCGGACCGCTGCTTTTTATATTGTATATTAACGATATAGTTTCTATAGATAAAGAAGCCCAGTTTAATGTGTATGCAGACGATACGACTGTATTAATAACTGCACATGATGAACCTACCCTACTAGCAAAAGGAAACATCGTTCTTTCTAAAATAGGGATTTGGTCAGAAGAAAATATTTTACGACTAAATCCAACTAAAAGTAAGGCAGTTGTTTTCAGGCCGAAAAATAAGCCAACATCAACAGCTCCTTTATTGTACCTGCAGGGGTCAGTGATTGAAGTCGTAAATAGTGTAAAATCACTCGTGTCGTCTTTTCTCAGTACATGTCTTGGAATAATCACTGTGAATATCTCTTAACAAAACTGTCTAAAGTTTCTGGCATTTGATGCAAATGCAAGTTTATATTTCCGAGAAAGGTCAAGCTAATGTTATACAATTCTCTGTTTTTTTCGCAACTTTGTTACTGTGTTTTAATCGGGTACGACATCAGGAACAAACATAAGAAAAATTCTAATGATACAAAAACGAGTGTTGCGCATTATTATGGGGCTTAAGTTCAGAGATCACGTGGAATGCTTTTTTCATAAGCTGGAAATTTTGCGTTTGTTACAATTTTATTTGAAATTGATCAAGACATGTAGCCCTTTTCTGAGTGTATGTTTTCTAGAAGAAAGAGTTAGCACGTATCCGTTGAGAAATCCGTCTGCTTGGATGGTACCGTTATCTCGAACAGGTCACGGCTGTCAGTTAATTAGCTATTAACTGCTAGCTAAATTGACGCTAATAATTTAAACATTCGGAGCATCAAGAATGTATTTTTAAATTGAGTACCAGTTACCTTGTTGCATTTCAATTTGTGTTGTAAAGTATGTGTTCATGCGATTATTCATGTTTATGATGTTGCGAGCTTTTTGTCATTGCCGTGTGAAAAGTCGGGGAGCTTGGGCCCCGTCAAGCCTCGCGGCTTTTTCGCCCTTGTTTCCCGCACCACTGTGCTGAATAACGTTATTATTGTTATTATCAATCATCCTTACCCTCTCAAAACGGACCTTCACAGCATAGTTCGTTGTGCGCCAACCACTGCAACAATGATAGGGTTATCACTTCTGATTTGAAGAGAGAGAGAGGGGCGTACGCCTCGACTGTAGTGGTGAGGACACCCACTTCTGTGTGGCCAACAACGACTAGCCGATCCTGCCATTACCCCCCTCCTGTAGCAAGCATCATATATCTGAATTACTACAAAAAGGCGTACGCCCCCACGCTCTTCGAATCAGAAGCGGTGGTTGGCGGACAACGTGCTGTGCGATTGATGTTCTGTTCTTAGAAAGTTCACAAGATTGGATGATTCTGATCGATGAAAAGGATTTGCTGCGATAAACCAAGAGATCGCGTGAACGCGGCTAATACATGCTTACCCCATGTACGATCGACCAGTCGCATTCGCCGTTAAAAATCAACCATATAATCTCGATGGAGTGGTGATGTATTCGTCAGGTACCAGGCCTCTGTCTCTCTTCCACGACAGCACTCTAGTCGATGAATCGTGAAACATGGTTACGCCTGTTTGAAGACGGTGTTCAGTGGCTTCGAAAACAGGCGTGTCTAGAGCATGCTGCGCACACGAGCACATCAATTCGCAAAACAATATCCGCATAAAATATATCCGTTTATGTCTTGGGTGGCGTTACAGCAGATTGCCTTTCACATTTTCTCAGTAACGACGATATGAGAGTCTCGAAATGAAGTACTTTGCATTTGTTACTTTTCTGGTGATACTGCAAGTCGTTCTTTCGCAAGAGCCATGGGAAAAGTTCACTACATCTGCCAGGTTCATCGACTACATGAATAAACATTTCGGCCACGACAGCCGCGGTATCTTAATGACTCCCAAATATGCAGCTCAGCACAGCTGGATCTTCTCCCGTCTCACGCAATTCCTTCGTCACCAGATCGTCGTCACTGTCCAGGAACACTTCAAGAATGACGTTTTCCGGGACAACGTTTCGCGAGCACTAGAAGTGACTTGTAACTTAGACGATTTCAGAAGGCTACAAGTATTTTATGCGACGAGATTACCACGCATGCCGTCAATAACTCTACGCGGAAGTGCAACGCTGAGCTCTCCGTCGTAACCGCTCAGGCCGCTATTCTGGGTTATGATTCCTTTACATCGTTGCGGGTAAGCGATCAAGCAGTTCACGAAGGAACAATATATAGATCACCCTTCCTTCATGAAGTCATACACTGTTAAAACAGAACTTCACCTCATAGCGCGCTCATAGCCAACCACCATTCCGAATGATATCATGTATGTATTGGTTTGTTGAAAATTGGAGGAGGCGCCTATCTGGGACATATTATTATTGTCCCAGATATGCGCCTCCCCTCTGTTTTGAACAAATCTGATATGCACCTCCCCTCTGAATGATATTATACGGAATGATGGTTGGCTAGGAGCGTGCGGTGTGGTGAAGTTCTGTTTTAACAGTGTAGCGAGACGTTCCCATTGCACAGAATAATGCACTATTGGAAATGAACTGCTCCGCACAGCACGCTCCTAGCCAACCATCATTCCGAATAATATCATTCTGTGTCCTGATTTGTTCAAAACAGGGAAGAGGCGCATATCTGAGACACACAGATTGAGATAACCCTATCATTCGTTTCCATGGTTGGCGCACAGCCTGCTATGCGGTGAAGTTCTGCTTTTAGAGTGCAGGGAGTTGAAGTCGGAGGGCGCCTACACTCTTAGAAATGAACTTCACCACATAGCACGCTCCTAGCCAACCATCATCCCGAATGACAACGTTCTCGCCCTCGATTTGTTGAAAACGGGAGGAGGATCCTATTTTGTGCCGTGCATAATGGCGCAAAATATAGGCTCCTCCTCCCGTTTTCAACAAATCAGGGGCGAGAACGTTGTCATTCGGGATGATTGTTGGCTAGGAGCGTGCTATGCGGTGAAGTTCATTCTTAAGAGTGTACGAGCTCTCCTGTATTCCTCCTCATCCATCCGCATATGCTGCCGAGGCATAGTTCCCTACAGTTGCTCTTGCAGCCGAGTGGACTGACCGATTACTGGAGCTGACTTGCAGCGATGCTTGAACAATGCTCGTTTTGCTCAACAATGTTGCCCTTTGCTCTGGCTTCTTGCCGCTTCTGGCTTCTTCTGTCATATGACGCTGTCGTGCAGCAGCGGTGGCGCAAAGCCAACACTATTCCTAGTTAGAGGTGTGCTCCGAGGGCTATTCTGTCGGCGGCGGGGCACCGTACATTTCGGTACCGGCAGCGAGAGCGGCGCCAAACACACGCGAGGAATCCTTTCAAGCGCCGAGTGTCTAGCAACACTAGCAACGACGATGCTATCCAGGACGTTCTTAGACGTCTTGCCTCCCTAAAGATGCGTGCCTGGGAACATTTTGCGGCGTTGCAGGCAGCTGAGCGGTGGTCGCAGGAGTCCTGCTGTTCGCGCCTTCTTCTTGGCCGCTTTTTTCGTCGCCCTCCAAATGCTGCTGCGGAGCTGGTGACCTCTGGCGGGTCTGTTCAGGCTAGTCCTGAAGGCGTTCGGTCAATATTTCGTGACCACTTCGCCGCCTTGTACGGCGCAGTCGTGCCTGCTGATGCCGCAAAGCAAAACTTTCTGCCGACTTACAAGCACTTCGTCCTTAGCGCAGATCCATTTACTCTGGACGAGTATTCGGGCCGCCGTTAAGGCCCTGCGAACTGCATGGAAGGTCTCCCGACTCCGATGGTGTCCCTGCAGAACCCTATAAGTGCTTCTGGCGTACGCTCTCCGCTTTCAGAGTTATTCAATGGCTGCTTGGCGGACGGCCTCCTCTGCCCGTCCATGCGAGAGGGTGTAGTAACGCTACTATACAAAGACTCGTCTAGGAAGCGGGACCCGAATGTGTACCGGCCCGTTTTCCAACTTAATACGGACTACAAGATAGTTTCGACCGCAATTCTGCGTTCTTGTAGTTCCCTTCTGTCAGGTCTGTGCTGTTCCTGGACGGTCAATCAACTTGCACACACAGGCCCTGCTTGACGCCATTTACTGGGCGCACAGCCGTCAGCGACCCCCGGTACTGGTGCCTTTTGACCAGAATAAGGTGTTTCACAGGGTGCATCGTGGGTATATGTTCCGTGTGCTGGACGTGGCTGGCTTCCCTCTGGTGCGCTGGATTAAGGCCCTATACAAAGATTCCTCTCCCGTTCTCGGCGTAAACGGGTGCGTTTCCGATAGGTTCCCCATCAATACCGCTGTGCGGCCAGGCTGTCCTTTGTCCCCGTCGTTGTATTCCATCCCTAGTAAAAAAAAAAATAATAACAGCCTGGATCCACTGTGGAACCAGCCTGGAAAAGCCATTCCAGGCTTGCTGGCTAGGCTGGCCAAGGGTGTTTCCATGCTGGGTCCAGTGCTGTTTGAATTTCCATTCTGAGACCATCCAACTTCCATTCGGAAACCAGGATGGTTCCCTGCTGTAGCCAAGCTCGAAATGGGATGTTCCAGCGAGTACGCTGTGTTGTGGGGATTCTTGGCTGTGAATGCTGTGAATAAATTTTGGCTTATATAAGCAAACAAAAAGCCGAAATTAATTTCACAAATGTGTGCAAATGCTTTATTTATGCCCAAATATAATAAAATAAATGAATAAAATAGTAATAAAAATAAATAAATAAAATAACACATAAATAAATATCCAAAAGTGGGCAAGGTTATGCACAGAACACCACGTACATGACTAGATTGCAAAAAAAAATTACTGTTCATTGGCTTCACGCTGCGAGGTGGTGGCGGTGGTGGTGGTGATGGTGAAAGGGCTTGCCGTTGTCGGCCTCACGTAGGTGGGCAAAGTCACGACTTACGCCCTGGGGGAATGTGCGTCCTGGGCCGACTTCTAAGGGAGACGAGACGTGAGCTTTCCCGGCCTGTCAAACCGAAACTATAGCCATAATGCTCTCATCGTAAAATGCGACTACCCGCCATCGGCATCAACTCAGAATCTGCTTTGAACTGGGAAACGTCGGTTGTCGTGTTGGCGTCTAAGGTACACCCTGGTAATTCAGGTGTTCCCTCCTAAATTTCACCTTCGCCGACCGAACAAAAATGTGAACGTCTTTACATTTGTATAGTCGTGTGCTCTGTTATGCATCTTTCCTGAACCCGTGCACGAGCTCTATTACGACAAAGGGTAAGCGGCGTGTAGTACGGTTGATCCTCAAGTCCTAAATCTGAACCAAGAGGTACAGTTGTGACCCGATACTTATCTATAGTTACCTGAACTGCCATCATGATGTGTCATTGTCCCTCTTGCACGGCACAGACTTACTTTGTCGGTCAGTTAAATGAGAATGAGCGCCTGACAAGTGACTGCACATGCATGTATCAAACTTTGCATCAAATTGGGTGATATCACATTGTCGTCTTATAGTGTTGCCACTGTTGCCACTATTTGTAGTATATTTGTTATCATACGTATAATGTGGTGTTAGTTATTCGTATTTAAAACATTTGAATTTATTGCTGATTGTCACTTTGTTCATTTGTTAGCGTGTTTCCCGTTTCTGCTTTGTGCAACAATTTATCTTCTATAAGTTGCTTCTATTTGAGCGGAACCTCCTGTCTTAAAACACGGGTTCCACCAGAAGGTAGGCTGAAGTCTAAGCACTCCTACACCGGGACACGATGGACACATATTCCGGCTGGAGACCTGCGGCATATCCAGCCTTGTTCCAGCCTGTGTTCACTGTGGAACTCGTTCTAGACCATTCTTTATCCGACTGGATGCAGCCTGTTTCTGGGACAAGCCCGTTTCCAGGCTAGATCCAGTTAAATTCCAGGCTAGATCTTGTTATATTCCAGGCTGGAACCAGTCCAATAATCCAGCTGGAATTCCCACTGCATTTCCAGATGGAATTTTTACTAGGGATAGTGTTTAGTCCTATCCTAGAAACCTTAGCAACCTGCCTTCGACTTGTTATGTTTCCGTTGCCAGCCTCGTGGAACCTTCCTCTGTTCGCGTACGCAGATGACCTCTCCTTAATACTCAGTAACGAGGACTCGATAGGTCGTATTCACGTTATGTTAGAGAGATACGGTCCTGTATCGAATGCACGAATCAACGGAGAACAAAACGCTGCGCTGTTCATTAATGTCACTCCCTCCTGTCCGTCTCCATTCGGGATCCCTGCTAGGAACGAGGTGCGGATCCTCGATATTCATTATAACAGGACTGGGGTCTCTTCTCTTTCTTGGTTGCGTGTTCACGAGCGCAGCGTCTCGGTTCTCACTGATTTGAGAGGCCTAGTGCTCCCTATCTTCTGTAGAGCTCGCCTGGTTTCGTCGTGGTTCCTGAGCAAATACTGGTATCACGGGTCAGTTTGCCTTCCTCCTCGTCAGGTTTTCCTTGCAGCAACTCGTACGGCCTTTCGGTTCATCTGGGGCAACGGAGCTGAGTGGGTATCCTGTGCTCGTATGTGCCAGCCGAGAGACGCTGGCGGCTTGCGGGTGCCGCACGTAAAAATCAAGTGTCTTGCGCTCGGGATAAAGGCAATTTTCGACGGCCTTAGTGACCCTGGCGTACGTCTGCTTCGCCCGCTTGTGCAGAATAGACCGCGCTCTGAGTTTGTGGCCTCGCACTTGAGAGAGTAGTTTTGAACGTCCGTCGCCTAAGCGCATCATTCCCGTCCGACGATTTCTGTGTCTGGTACGTCAAGCAGCTTTATGCCGCTCTTCTGGAGCTCCTTCCGACGGCGAGCTCGGCTGTACCTCGCCCGATCGCGTGGCTTCATATTACGGCCGGCTGGTTGGATGCGCGCCGTGCAAGCTCGCAGTGGCGTCTTGCACACGATGTTTTACCTCTCAGGGACAGGTTGTTCGGCTTCGGTGTGACCAGGCCTTTTTGCCCTTTCTGCCCTACCTTTGAAACGTCGGAGCACGTTTTCTACTCCCGTCTACTGTCACAACTGTCTACTCTAAGATTTTTTGTGGCGCAAGGCTGAGGTGCTATACGCATTCCGTTCATTCGGTGGGGGACGGTCCAGTTAGTGAGCCTGCTCCCAGTTCCAGTTTGCGATAGACGCCAGTTTATCCTCCTGGCGGTAGAAATAAAAAAAAAGCTCTGGATAGCAAGTTGCATAGTGATGTGTATAAGCGGTTAATCTTATCGCGCGTGTTGTGATTCTGTTCCACGTGCCTACATGTCTGACCTTGATAAGCAGCGCCGCCTAACTGTGTATAAGATCGCGCTGTAGGTGGTTCTGAGTCTTTTGTACTTGCTACGTGGCTCCGAGCTGTCGGGCCATGATGTGCCGAAATTAAAGAACCTCTTGTTGGATGTTCCAAGTGTTCCGTGTGACTATGGACATACACAACATATATGGCGACGAGCTGGTGGAGCGGTACATCTGGCATCATGAACGTTTGGTCTGCAAAGGATATTCTTCATGAACACTAGTGACAGCAAGGGTTTGGTTCAGCAGCAGCCGGAGCCAGTTCCGACAAGCAGCAGTATGGCTACAGGTATGTCAGCCCTTGGCAACATTGAACCTTTCGACGAGTCCGTTTCCGATTGGAAGACTTACGAACAACGCATCACAAGTTATTTGAAAGTCAACAAAATTTCCCCGGAATTAGAAGTCGATGCATTCATCACATTGATTGGACCAAAAACGTATAGACTACTGCAAGATTTAGTGCCTCCATCGGAACCAACTTCAAAAACTTTGGATGAGTTAGTCAGCCCTACGAACGCATTTGTCACCACAACCATCAGTAATTGCTGAGCGAGCAAAGTTCCATGTTAGAAAACAAAAAGAAGGCGAAACAATATCTGAGTTCGCCGCTGCGTTGAAGCACCTCGCGCAAACCTGTAAATTCGGCGCAACTTTGGAAGAGGTGATGAGGGACCGCTTCGTGACAGGGTTGTCGCGCATTGATATTCAGAAATGCTTGTTCGCTGAAGATGAGTCATTAACCTTGAAGCGTGCACTGGAAAAAGCACTCTCATTGGAACAAGCGAGCAAGAATGCAACAGACTGTCACAGTGATATGAGTGCTAACCAACAGATTCAGCGACTTCGGAGCGAAGGAAAAAACTTTCCGTCGAAACATAAACAGTGTAGGGGTTGTTATCGCTGCGGAGGTGAAGGCCATGAAAGTAAAGATTGCCGATATCGCAACTTCGCATGCTTCAAGTGCGGGAAAAGGGGACATATTCAAGCAGCATGCATGTCAAAAGTGAAAGAATTGCGTTTTCCCAAGGCGAAGTCTGTCAAGCCCATTCGCAACTTGAGTTCAGAAAACCACGAAGATTCATTTTCGCACTTGCGTGCCCTAAAGGGTACGGCATCTCCCATTTGCTTCGACATGACAGTAGAAGGGCAACTTCTTAAGATGGAGCTGGACACGGGGGCAGCTGTTTCCGTAGTTTCGGAAAATGTTTACAAGGAACTGCTCCAACACAAGACATTAGAGCATACCGATGTTGTTCTCCGTACCTACACGGAAGAGGCCATAAAGCCTTTAGGGGTTGTTGTGGTCAACGTAGACTACAAAAGCAAACATTACTCGCTACCACTGCATGTCTTGGACAAGTCCGGGCCATCGCTGATCGGCCGTGATTGGCTGCGCCATATCAGACTGGACTGGAGCGTGCTCCACAAGCTTAACGCCGTAGAAAGCAGCAAGGCGTCGTGTACAGAAGCCGCAAAAAGACTGTTTTCGAAGTATTCACAGCTCTTCAACAATGAACTGGGATGCATAAAAGGAGAAAAGGTGCAGCTGCGTCTCAAACAAGGAGAAAAACCAAAATTCCTCAAAGCACGACCAGTACCATTTGCCTTGCGCCCTAAAGTAGAAAAAGAGCTGAAGGCTATGGAAGAAATGGGAATCATTAGCCCGGTTATGACATCGGATTTCGCTACCCCAGTGGTTCCTGTCGTAAAGAGCAACGGCCAAGTGAGGCTATGCGGGGACTACAAAGTGACCATCAACCCACTACTTGAAAGCGTGCAGTACCCGCTTCCGCGAATAGACGACCTTTTGGCGGACCTGGCAGGGGGCGTCAAGTTCTCTCGGATTGACCTCAGTCGCGCGTATCAACAGATAGAGGTTGATGAAGATTCCCGAGACTGCCTAACAATTAACACTACTCTTGGACTGTACCGAGTAAACAGGTTGCCGTTCGGCATCACAACAGCACCCACGCTTTTTCAAAAAGTAATGGACACAATGCTCAAGGGGTTACGCGGGGTGACGTGTTATCTGGATGATATTCTTATCACTGGCAATTCGGAACAAGAGCACCTAGAGAACCTGGAAGCTGTTTTAAAAGTCCTGGTACAACGGGGCGTACGTGTTCGCCCAGAAAAGTGCGAATTCTTCAAGGAGTCCTTGGAATATCTAGGACACGAAATTGATTCTACAAGCATCCGACCATCAGCAGATAAGGTTAAAGCATTGTTGTTGGCACCGCATCCAACAGATAAGAAGCAGTTGAAGTCGTTTATCGGATTGATAAACTATTACGGGAAATTTCTACCTCGGTTATCGACGGTGTTGCATCCTCTGTACCGACTACTACAAGAAAAAGTGACTTGGCTGTGGGACGTGGAGTGCCAGCGTGCGTACTCACAAGTGAAAGACTTGCTCGCGTCATCAGCAGTGCTTGCGCATTACGACCCCGACAAACCCGTTCAACTGAGCTGCGACGCATCTCCGTATGGACTAGGTGCGGTACTTTCTCACGTGTATGACGACGGTTCAACACGACCAGTAGCTTACGCTTCTAGAACTTTGTCAGACTCTGAAAAAAACTACAGCCAACTAGAAAAAGAGGCGCTCGCGCTTGTGTTTGGTGTTAAGAAATTTCATTTTTATCTTTACGGAAGGAAGGTTGTGCTTGTAACTGATCACAAGCCTTTGCAGTGTATCTTCGGCTCGAAGAAGGGGATACCGACGATCGCCGCAGCGAGGATTCAAAGATGGGCAATCTCGCTTTCTGCGTACGATTACATCATCAAACATTGTTCTTCGGAAGAAAACAGTGCGCCTGACTACTTTTCCAGACTTCCACTCCAGACAACGCGACAAAACTTCCGGGATGAAGTGGATTCGTTTTTCACGCTTTGGCTCGACACTTTACCAGTTACCAGCAAGGACATCGCAAGAGAAACGACGAAAGATCCTCTCCTTTCCCGAGTACTGGAGCACACCATGATTGGCTGGGCAGCTGAAATTAAGGATCCAAGCCTGAAGCCCTTCTTTCAACGCCGGAATGAATTGTCCGTACAGCAACGGTGCCTCATGTGGGGTCTTCGAGTGGTAATACCGCTGAAGCTGAGGAACAGAATACTAGATGAACTACACAGCAGTCACCCTGGAGTAATCAGAATGAAAGAACTGGCACGTAGCTTCATCTGGTGGCCGCATATAGATACGGATATTGAGACAAGAGTACGGAATTGCGACGACTGCCAACGTCACCGTAACGAGCCTGCTGCAGCCCCTGTACATCCATGGGAGTGGCCAACCCGACCATGGGAACGGATCCACGTAGACTTTGCGGGACCTTTCCAGCACCACAACTTTCTTGTTGTAATGGACGCACATTCGAAATGGCCAGAGGTTTGGCCCATGTCGTGAACAGCGACGTCAGCAACAGTGGAAAAGCTACGGGACTGTTTCAGCAGGTACGGCATTCCTGAGACTATTGTTTCAGACAACGGTCCGCAATTTCGGTCTGAAGAGTTTAAGTCCTTTCTGCGCAACAACGGAGTTCGACACATAACATCGGCTCCGTATCATCCGACTACGAACGGTCTTGTGGAAAGATTTATACAGTCGCTCAAGCAAAGTTTGAAGAAAAATCCGGTAGGTCCTCTTCACCTGAGGCTCTACAATTTCCTACTTGCATATCGTACGACTCCACACGCTACGACACGGGAATGCCCAGCAACATTAATGATGGGGACGAATTAGGACACGTTTGGACTTGGTGAAACCGTCAGTATTGTCTGAAGTACGTCACCAACAATTCAAGGGAAGTCTCCACCGACGTTCAGTGGTGCGTAACTTTTGTGAAGGACAAAGGGTGCGTGCGCGGAATTATCGCGGGCTTCCGAAGTGGTTATCTGGTGTTATTGTGAAGCAGACAGGCCCAGTGTCTTTTGTTGTACGAGTTGCTACTTCCAGGGGCACACTTCTGTGGAGAAGGCACCAGGATCAACTTCTGGATGCGGAGCAGGGCGTTCCACCTGGAACTACGTCCTCCGAAGAATTGTGGTGGGATTCACCTTTAACTGCTCCGGGTGATCGCAGCAACACTTCTGTCGTCGACGCAACGCAGCCATCTTCATCGGGAGAAGGGTGCCAAGGAGCCCATTCAGTTTCAAACGGTGAAAGAAGATACCCGCAGAGAATGCGGAAACCGCCAGACTTTTATCGCTCAAGTTAAAGTATCTCGGTTATCGTTTTTGTCATAAAAGTGTATAGTGTGGCATCACTACTATTTTTAAACTTCGAAGTAAGATGTTATAATTGAAGATAAACTACTTAACATTAACTTAACATTAAGAAGGGAGGAATGATGTGTATAAGCGGTTAATCTTATCGCGCGTGTTGTGATTCTGTTCCACGTGCCTACATGTCTGACCTTGATAAGCAGCGCCGCCTAACTGTGTATAAGATCGCGCTGTAGGTGGTTCTGAGTCTTTTGTACTTGCTACGTGGCTCCGAGCTGTCGGGCCATGATGTGCCGAAATTAAAGAACCTCTTGTTGGATGTTCCAAGTGTTCCGTGTGACTATGGACATACACAACACATAGCTGTGCACGGTGGCCGTGCTCGCACCGCCGTCGAGGTACTCAACAGGGTCAGAGCGGGCATCCGTAGAGTGGTTTACAGGGAGAGGGCAGTCCTTGGGGCCGTCCAGTTTGGAAGGCAGTGGCAAACATCAGCGACCATCTTCGAAGAAAGCAATGGTAGGTATGTAATCCGCTTCTAATATCATTTGTGCTGCTGTCCCACGTGTAACTCTCCTTGAGTATTAGTTTGTTGCGAGGTGGCATCTAGCACGTACATCAATCCCAGACCTGTCGTTAGCTCGTCTTCGGGTGTTGGCGTTGCGATGGTTGTAGTGCGTTTGCTACGTTAAAGGGAGCCAGCATCCAAGAGATATGGCTGGTCTTCCACCATGATACCAATACATGTGTTTCACCTGGGCACGTTTAACTTCTTTCCTCGAGAACACTCTAATCAGTTTTCGAACCGTGCACTTCTCCCTCCACGATGAATAACGCAAGAACGGCACGGACGAACAAGTGTTATTCATCATGTTACTAATTCAGCGCCTTCTTCATCCCTTCCACTTGTTTCTCCATAGGCTGTGGTGCTTTGCAAGTCAAGCAACCAGTCTCTCGGCGACGTATGCTTGGAAGCTGACGAGTAATCCACCAATAAATACAACGAAAGCGGGCCTCAAATCGCCCACCGTGAAGGCGGTGACCCCCTGATTATCTTGAGTACTGGTTCGTTCACTGTTCCTTTTATATGAACTCTTGAAGTCGTCCAAGGACTTCGCCCTCTCGTACAGTCCTGTGTTATCGCACATCCTCGCACAATCCTTGTGTTATCAATTTTTGGGGGGCTGCCCTGTAAGGGGACCTGTGTTGTACGACAGGTCCCGAAGGCGTCTCACCGTCAATGACCTCTTCAAAGCGGACAGTCTCTTTGGGGGCAATCTTTATTCAGTCGTTCAAATCCGCAGCTTTTGCATATAAACTGAATGTCTTGCAAGCAGGGCAAAATGACAGAAGCAACCTGGAACATGGCCAACACCCATGCGCTTCAAAATCATCTGATGCAAGATATGGTGGAGTGTGCGGTAAATGCATATACACACGCTCTTGTTACCGTTGTGTCGTAACAGCGATGCCGTGTCATAAATTCCATCTTCTAGTGGGACACCTCGGAGTAGAGACGTTAAAGATCCCTTGTAGACCGTGGACAGCGTCAGCACAAAGAACATGCACGACACAAGGATAATTCGAATCGACGTCAGTCTCTGATAATTTGATGCCAGCAGCCCCGGACTGGCCGTCCAAAAAAGTGACGTTGTGTAGAAGGACGACAGTCTGCAAAAAGGTGGGTGATCTTCCAGTAGCTGTTTTGAAGACGAGGAACGTGACCTCTGACAGCCGTGTCAGACGGCAGCTCAAAGGACCTTTCTAAGAAATGACCATCAACGCGAAAGGAGGCCCCCAACGACATTTGAGGAGCAGAAAGGAGCAATCTCGACAACAGCGTTATGCCATTGTACCCTCGCTACCTTCGCAGCTGAATGTAGGAAAACCTATAAAATGCGGATAATGGAGTGAAACCGTGTAAACGTATTTAGATCCTATTTAGAGAAGTGCATATGGTTTCTGCATCTTGATTTGTGGCGCACAGACCAACTTCAAATTTCCACAGCAGACAGGGAAAACGAAACCGAAAAAGGGAGCCGGTGAGGGCAGTCAGTTGAGGAGCACTCCTTTCCCGCCTGTCTGGCAGGCGCCCCCGAACAAAGGTCATTTGAGAGGCCGAAGGCCATTTCTCGCAATTGACATTTGAAATGCTGTCTGACTAGGGTATAATAGACTTTGTGTATCCGCATATACGGCCATGGACGCAGTGGACTCGATGTGTCCTTCCGTTGAGTTCTACTGTGGCAGGCTTGTTGAATGTCCTCGCAGATTCAGCCTTCGGTAGCTGTGACAAACGATACATGAAGCGGTGATACTGGCTAAAATCTGGTGCTAGGAACGCTGTGCAATTTATTAGAAGTATGTGCGAAAATGTTCCTATGGGCCTGGGATGTGGAAATATGCACTCAATACGACGTTGACCTCGTAGAGGGTTAGTGACGGCGTGCGTGGTAATCTCTTTTCATAAACTAGTTGTATCCTTCTGAAATTGTCTAAGTTACAAATCACTTTTAATGCTCGCGAAACATGTATAGCACCGGAAATCGTCACTGTTGAAGTGTTCCCGGACAGTGACGACGATCTGGTGACGGAAGAACTGTGTGAGACGGGAGAAGACCCAGTTGCGCTGAGCTGCACATTTGGGAGTCCTTAAGATAAGTCATTAAGGGGCAACTGTCGCCGCCGAAATGCTTGTTCATGTAGTCGGTGAGCCTGGCAGATGTAGTGAACTTCTCCCATGGCTCTTGCGAGAGAATGACTTGCAACATCACCAGAAAGGTAGTAAATGCAAAATACTTCATTTAGCGACTCTCCGATCACCGTTACTGAGAAACAGTATTGCGAATTGATGTGTTCGCGTGCGCAGCATGTTGCCGACACGGCTGTTTCCTGAGTTGTTTGGTGTCTTGAGAGCCTTGTGCTCTCTGAGCCATGTTTGAGAGTTGTCTTCAAAGAGGTGTAACCATGTTTCACGATTCATCGAGTAGAGTGCTGTCGTGGAGGGCAGATAGCGGCCCGGTATCCAACAAATAGATCATGCGTCTATTGAGATTATAAGGTTGACGTTTAACGACGAATTCGACTGATCAATTTGGTGGAAGCGCTTACATATTGTAGTGTGTTTTCCACGATGACCCTGAAAGAAATATTGGGCAGTACTTTGACCGTACCTGACAAGACTGCCGTTAGGGTCTGTACCCACATATGTGGTACGCACATGCGTATGCAACAGCTCTACTAGGCGAGAGCGCTATACTTCCCTCGACGAGTCCATACTCCTGGACCTTGTATCGCCAACTGTAGGATGGGACAAGCGTTAGCTTGCCCACATCACGCTTCAAAAATAGACCACAAAATAGCAACCGCCTGAGATCCCTCAGAGGCTTTCATTGGGATCGCAAGCGCCACTTGTGACCACCTGGACCTTTTCAGAAAAGTAAGCGCCACCTGTGGCACGCAAGGGCTTATGGGAACTTCGAGCGCTTGGAAGTTTTACGAGACGGTTCGAGGCGGAGGTACAGGAAGAACAACATTCCCGGTGTGCGCACCCGCAGTGTCACCCGGGATAAACCATAACCGAAGCAGACGACAGGGCAGTGTCCCTGAATTTTCGATGCTGCTTTGCGCCGTGCGCTTGGTGGCGCGCGCATGTTTTTAAAATCGTCTATTGTTCCTTCAACGCCTGCCCAGCGCGGTGCGATACACACCACGTCCACCAGGTTTCCCGTGACGCCTTAGCTGAGACGGGAGGCAAGATTACCGACGCAGACGTGTACCGAAGGGCCAGTAAGAGTCCTGCAATGAACAGCAATGCAGATGAATGCGAACAGGCAGCCGAAGACGTTAGAATCAGCACACAAAGTTGGGCATCACAGATACATTTCCCATTGTGGACTTTGTTGTGTACTTTAAGTACTGTTGTCCAATATTTTCCCATCAAGTACTCAAGTACCTAGCTGGAAGTCAAGAGAGAAAAGTGGAAACTATCTAAGTTTTGTGTCTAGCGGCATTTTTGAACGAGAGGGCGGAGTGCTCCTCTTTTTTCACATTGTACCGAGAGATGCAAGAAAAATAAATGAGGAAAAAATATTTTCCACTAGCACAGCTGGCTGCCTGAGCAACTGCATATTAACAGAAATTGTGCAGTCTGTTACAGTTAATACCCATGGGCAAGCACTACCTGGCTAAGCTTTGGAACTGGCATTTACAAAATAATGCTTACAGTAGCTGTTGTAAGCAGCATATTCGCAAGCACAAATTCGGAACACACACTCTTCCTTAGTCTAGTTTTTTTCAGGTACTCTGTACTTTCCTTTAAGTACAAATTTGGGCACTTTGCCCATCACTGCAGATAACACTAACAACAACTAAAAGATTTGGCAATGTGGAATTGTCACTCGCCAACCCACTAACGTCGGTATTTTTATTTTCAGGTACAGCCAAAATACTGCCCAATAATTCTTTCGGAGCCATGATGGCAAACGTGTAGAAGCACAATACTGCAGCCGCGGTTACATGAACTTGATAGAAACGGGTCGAGTTGACTTATCGCATCTCCTCACATCAGCCCTCCCTGGGAGACTGGTTGACACGGCTTCATGGGAGATGATTTGCTGCGACAAACGAACTCGACCCGCTCCGATCGAGTTCATGTAAACGCGGCTAATACAGGCTCTAACCGCATCGACCAGTTAAATTTGCCGTTAGACATCCCATCAACAGTATAATGAGCCGTGATGTATTTGTAAGATACCAGGGCGCTGTCTATCTTCCACGACAGCACTCTGCTCGATGACTCAGTTGTCTCGACGTAAACACCCAATTATTATCATTATCTGCTCGATGAATCGTGAAACATGGTTAGGCCTGTTTGGAGACGGTGGTGATAAAACAGGCGTGTTGGAACATGCTGCGCAGACGAACATCAATTGACAACACCTGCGGAAAATATCTCCATTTGTGTCTTGGACGGCGTTAGAGCAGATTGCCTTTCACGTTTTCTCAGTAACGACGATCGGACAGTCTCGAGATGAAGTCTTTTGCATTCGTTACCTTTCTGGTGATCTTGCAAGTCGTTCTCTCGCAAGAGCCATGGGAGAAGTTCACTACATCTGCCAGGTTCATCGACTACATGAACAAGCATTTCGGCGGCGACAGTCTCGGTATCTTAATGACTCCCAAATGTGCAGCTCAGCACAGCTGGGTCTTCTCCCGTCTCACGCAGTTCCTTCGTCACCAGATCGTCATCACTGTCCAAGACCACTTCAAGAGTGACGAGTTCCGGTGGAATGTTTCGCGAGCACTAAAAGTGATTTGTAGCTTAGACGATTTCAGAAGGCTACAAGTACGTTATCTAACGATATTACCACGCACGCCGTCAATAACTCTGTACGCGGACAACGTCGTATCGAGTGCATATTTTCACACTCCCACCATCATAAGTACATTTTCGCACATATTTCTAATCAATAGTACAGCGTTCCTAGCACCGGATTTTAGTCCGTATCCCTTTTGGAAGCTTCCTTTGTCACGGCTACCGAAGGCTGAATTGCCAGAAAATTTACCGAGCCTGCCTCATTAGAACTCAACGGAGGGACACTTAGAGTAGACTGCGTCCATGGTCCTGTATGTGGATACACAAACTCTATTACTCTCTTTGAACACCTCCGTCACAAGAACTGCAGCGTCGATCCACACGCAACCCTCTCAGAGACACGACTGAATCCAACCAACGACAACGAGACATTTATACCGGATATGTCGCAGTTTTATAATTTTCTGTTAAATGCAACGGACGTGTTACTGGACCCGTACAACTACGATTACCGGACATTTAGCACCACTACCGCGTACTTTGGACCCTGTTATTTCGTACTCTTCGGAAAGGCTCGGACGCCACAGGCAAAAGAAGTGGTCATTCTCTTGCCATTTAGCTACAGAGTCTGGATGTGCGTATTTTGTGCGGTGCTGTTTTGTTCTGCCATGACATTCCTCGTCTTCAAAATAGCTACTGGAAGATCACCCACCTTTTACAGATTGTCGTGCTTCTACACAACGTCACTTTTTTCGACTGCCAGTCCGGGGCTGCTGGCATCTGATCATCAGAGATTGACGTCTATTCGAATTATCCTTGTGTCGTGGCTGTTCTTTGTGCTGACGCTGTCCACTGTCTACAAGGGATCTCTACGTCTCTACTCCGAAGTGTCCCACTAGAAGATGGAATTTATGACACGGCGTCGCTGTTTCGACACAGCGGTAACAAGAGTGTGTGTATATGTATTTACCGCACACCCCACGATATCTGGAAAAAGATGATTTTGAAGGGCGTAGGCGTTGGCTATGTACCAGGATGTTTCTGTCATTTTGCCCCTCTTGCAAGACATTTAGTTTATCTGACAAAAGTTGAGGACTTGAGCGGGTGGATGAAGGTTGCCCCAAAAGACACTGTCCGCTTTGAAGAGGTCATTGACGGTGAGACGCCTTCTGGACCTGTCGTACAACGCAGGTCACCTTACAAGGCAGCCCTCAAGAAATTGATAACACAAGGATTCGAGGCCGGACTGTACGAGAGGGCAAGGTCCTTGGACGACTTCAAGAGTTCTTATAAAAGAAACAGCGAAACAACTAATCAAGATGATCAGGGGGTCACTCCCTTCACGGTGGGCGATTTGAGACCCGCTTTCGTCGTACTCATTGGTGGATTACTCGTCAGTTTCCTAGCATACCTCGGTGAGAGACTGGTAGCTTGGCTTGTAGAGCACCAGAGCCTATGGAGAAAGAAGTCCCAGGAAATGAAGAGCGTGTTGGATGAATAACCCCTGTCCGTCCGCGTCGTTCTTGCGTTGTTCGTCATGGAGAAAGAAATGCTGGATTCGAAAAAATGTTCCTTGAGCCCGTGAGCGTAGAAGTTAACCGTGCTGAGGTAAAATGTGTTAGTGTTAGAGTGTTAGTGTATGCCTCGTCGACTTGAAAGGATTCCTTGAACTGGCTATATAAGCCACGGTATACGCTATATCCTATATACGCTATACATATACGCTACTCATATATACGCTACGGCATCACCTGGTATATCAGCCACGGAGTGTTCCTCTGTGTCGCCCAGAAACACTCTTAAAAATGAACTTCACCGCATAGCACGCTCCTAGCTAACCATCATCTCGAATGACATCGTTATCTGCCCTGATTTGTTGAAAACGGGAGGCGTACGCCTTTTTTGTGACACTTATGCTGTTCATAATTGTCACAAAAAGGCGTACGCGCCCCGTTTTCCACAAATCAAGGCAGGTTATGATATCATTCGAGATGTTGGTTGGCTAGGAGCGTGCTATGCGGTGAAGTTCATTTTTAAGAGTGAACCTCAGGTGTGTGTTTGCTAGCTGGAGGGAAGTCCTGTCTACACTCTTAAAAATGAACTTCGTCGCATAGCACGTTCCAAACCAACCATCGTCTCGAATGATATCGCTATCTGTGCTGATTTGTTGAAAACGGGGGGCGTACGCCTGTTTTGTGACAATTATGAACAGCATAAGTGTCAATATACAATACAATACAATACAATATACAATAGTTTTTTTTTAGTTTACTATATCATTCGGCCTAGCTCTGCGTCGGCTGAACAATTGTGGGAACGGAGGGCGGTTGCAAAAGTTACATCGTCAATGACGTAGTGGTATTCTGATTCTCGTCACCGATGATACTGCTCCAAAGGATGGCATGGCGCGTTTCTACCCTGTCCCGGAAGAGGCCGGAATTCTCAAAAGTTTTAGTATCGTTCGGGCTCGCAACGCGTGGTATTGGTTGCAACTCTAGTCAAGCCAGTGATCGTTAAAGTCCACCTAATGATCGGCTTTTGAGTCTATTCTCGGAAACAACAACAAGTGGGGAGTTTCATCGGTCAGCGACGATACTCTACCCCATTGCTGGCTGTATTGTCCTACGGTGGCTAGAAGCTCTAAAAGTGATTTCAGGGCACAGCGCTGGTGAACCGGATTTGGCCACGGTCCAAGTCATTTTGACAAACTGGAGCGCGAGAGCCCATAGCTGATTTAGAGACACTGAAGCGTGGATCCGTACGGTTGCTAGTGCGGACAATGGAGAAGATGTGCACGAGATGTGTTATAGTAATAGCATAGTAATACTGTTTGAAGCTGTCTTTGTTACTGTCCCCTTGACTATAAACGGTCATTTTCGCCACTATCGATCAGTAGGTGCAATAATATCTTTTGGAAGCCTTTCTAAATGTAGGCCCATACTAGGCCATGTGGATCCACTTAACGCAAAAGTCATCCAGAGCAACCCAAGAGTACATGCGTGTACACTCTGGCGGGTTCAGGTGTCTGTCCCGAACAGCGCTGGCAATTGTTGCTGCGTGTAACTGTTTTGCGTAACCTGTTGAGTGTCTTCGGTGTTGTTTGTAGTTACTCTATTTGGCTGATGGATTTTGCAGCACCCTGTAGGCCTATAGTCAAATAAAAAATCAAAAACTACGTGTCAGCGTCTATTTACCATTACTTGAGTTCCGAGCTACCGCTTGGAAACACAGTAAAGCAGCATAAAGCTGTAATATAATAAAATTTATCTGCTGGATATCATGACCCTCATTACTCTAACGTCCCCATTTTCGTCCTAGCTGCGGTTATAGTTTTTTTTAGAAAATTAAAATTGAAGACGTAGGGCAACGCTGTGTCGCAGTCACCACCAACTGTCAACGTTGTCGTCAACTACGGCGCAAAAACTACATTGGATGCGCGCAACACTGAGTCTAAAAGAAACGAAGTCGGCTACGCAGTCATCACGAGCAGCGCAAGATAGTCGGACAGATATGACACCGTTGCTTGACAGCTTAGTGATTATTTCCCACCAGATGTCGTCCCGAGACATTTTACCGCGATTTTACTCGCAAATTAAATCTATTTATCGTTCACTGCCACATATAGCTCGAATAGCTCGGTGTACAAGCAAGATGTTAAAGCAAGCAGTGCGACTCCGCCACAAAATCGTCACAAAGGTGGTTGTATATGTGTGACCTCTCAGCTGTCAGGAACATGTGTACGAAATATCTCCCTCCGGGAAATTGCGCAGTCAGTCAAATGGGAGTTCTTCAGAACGAATAGTACACACACACACATGTAGAGGACGGTGGTCTTCCTCTACATGAGCCCCGACCGGCGATGATGGTATGCCACGGAGAGGCGATGACGGTGGCCTATCTCCATGGCCGCGCCGGTGGAACTGAGGCAGGTGCTTCAGGCGCGTGGCCATCGTCGTCGTTGTCCACGGCCCGCTACACACACACAGAGAGACAGACAGGCAGACAAAGGCACAGACAGATACACAGACGATGATGAGATGGGGGCGATGCCGGCCAGCAGGCCGGGCGCTGCGTAGGGTAAAAGGGCGACGGACGTCTGCATGCATCACGCGCTGCAAGATCTCGCGTTCCAACTGGTGGACGGGACAGTTCATAAGGAGGTAGTGGAGGTCAGCACGCACATTGCATGTCGCGGAAAGGTCGGACAGAACACGGCCGAGGCGCTGCCTCATAACTGCATGGGGTAAACGGAACGTTCAGCTGCATGCGGTGAAGAAGAGATGCGTAATGTCGCGGAAGGCCAGGTGGAGAGAACAGTGAGAGAGACGGGTCTAGGGCTCCACAATAACATACCACACCGCTCGTATTTTTTGTGTATATCTTATTGGGCATTTCATGGTAATTACCTCCTTCTTTTTTGTGTGGCCCTATATGAATGGTGTCGTCTAAGGTCAGGGGCCTCTGCTTTATATCTCTATTACTTCTTGTTACTTGGCTACCAGGACGGCTACAATGGAAATCACTGTGCGGAACTCATTCACTTGATGCGCACAAGCACATGGCTTCATCGAGATGCACTTTACTTCAGAAGCCATCTCTTCAGACACAATATAATTCAAGTGGGGTGAGGTGTTCTGTCTGTAGCCTCGTGACTAAACATTGATCATAAGGTTCGTATTGTAGTGGCACGAAAAATAATCTCGTTAAATGGTTTGGACGGCGACACTCTGCCGAAAAAAATGAATGTAAACTCACATATCCAAAACGAAATAAGCGAGTGCAGCTTCCTAATGTACTTCCTGAACCTCTAGGATCTCTTCCTAGTAAATAGCCATAAAATTCATATATAACTCGCGGATGATAAAATCAGTGATTCCCCGTTTTTGTTATTTTACCAATCAACGAATCGATCAATAATAGCATTCAGCGCGTGCTCAAACATCGGCCACTCGCATTCGTATTCCGCCTCTGCCCGTTTAGCGAGCCCCTTGAAGCTGAAACTGTTCTTTAAAGGGACTGCCACATCCGTCCAGGTTGAATCCGAAACTATAACGCCGTATTTTTTTTATTCCTCGACAGTAACGTCAAAAGTTATACGCCAAAGAGCGTAGTAGTTTCCGTGCGATTTGATGCAATGCAAGAGCAGGCGTTGAGAATATGCTGACTTTGTGCTGCTCTGGACATCACACAAAAACGTCACACGGCAGGGCGGTAGGCAGAAAGTGTTTCGGGGGGGGGGGGGGGGTATGGGGACTTTACAAGGAGGATGAGGATTTCCCCCGTTTTCCCTCTCCGAATTGCACAACGAAAGGTACAATTCCGGGGAGGGTTTGAACCCCCTAAACCACCCCCTGGCCAATCCTCCGTCACACTCAAATGTCCAATCAGGGGGCCCCCTCTGGCGACCGGCGGGCGCGGGCGGACGTCAGCAAGTCCCGAAGACACTGTCATCTTTCTTTCTTTCTATCTTTCTTTCTTTCTTTATTTATTATAGACACAACATGTTACATCAGTTGATTAGAGGCGGCCAAAAAGCGGCAATACTGCAGCTTGACGAGGGCACGCCCCTTTAATAACGTACAGCAGCATCACAACAATTGTGCAACTATATAAAGCAAACTATAATAAAGCAAATCGCAAAACAAATCGCTAGCACTGCATCAATGTGAATTCACAATAACAGACATAACAAAACAAAAACTAGATAAATCTAACGAAATTAATCAGAAATAGAAGTTACAGAGATGACTCTGATGCAAGGCCTAGTAACAAAATATTAGTCGCAAGAGAAATTGGAAGTTGTCAGAATTCAAACATGGCCCTTAGAGTTGTAAATGATGTATTCGCAAGATCGATACCGTTCTTGATGTACTTATTAAGAATTGTTGCAATATTATACTGTATCAATTGAGTACCGAAATTAGTACGCAAGCGGGGTACATTCCAGTAGACTGCCTGGGGTGTCCTTTGGGTGAACTGTGACTGCAGGTTGAAAAGTGACAGTATTACTAAGTTGTTATTTTTTACGGCCGATATGTAGAACTTCAAAAGGAGGTATTCATAGTATTATTGAACTTTCATGATACGAAGTTGTGTAAATAATTCCGCAGTGTGATAGCCAGGTGGCACACCGGCAATCACCCTCACTGTGCGCTTTTGTTGAAGATACAGGTCTTTGATGTTATTTTGAGAGGTAGTGCTCCACACAAGATGGCAATAGGTTAGATGCGACCTTATCAATGAATTGTAAATAGAAATCATAACATCTTTTGGTAAATTATGGCGATGTCTACAGAGTATACCCGCTGCCTTTCCTATTTTAGATTTGATATAACCGATATGAGCATCCCATGTGAGGTTGTCCGAAAAATGCACACCAAGTATTTTGACAGTCTTTATGATCTCAATGAGTTGATGGTCTAAGACAATGTTTAGTGACAGAGGTGCGGGTTTATTTTTGGGCCTATATAATATGCCTTTAGTTTTGACAACATTTATGGCAAGGCGGTTTCTCTTGCACCACGTGTTAATACTAGAAAGAGATAAGTTTGTTTTGTCAACAATTTCATCGACGTTAGTGCCGGTAAAAAATACGCTCGTATCGTCTGCGTACATGAAAAAAGTGCCATGCTGTGAGGTAGTAACAATACTGTTTATGTAGATATTGAATAACAGTCCCAAGACACTGCCCTGGGGCACGCCAGCAGTCAGTGGTAGCATACCCGAAGTACAGTTGTTGTTAGTGACATACTGATATCTGTTGTGAAGGTAGGATTTAAGTAATGATAGTGGTGTACCACGGATGCCATAACGTTCCAGTTTTTGCAGTAGTATTGCATGATTGAGAAAATCAAAAGCTTTTGTAAATCAATGTATATTCCTAAGGTATATAATTTCCTTTCAAGGTTTTTTATTAAGAACTCTTTCTGGTGCAAAAGTGCTATTTCTGTCGAGTAACCTTTACGAAAACCATACTGAGAATTTGTAATCACATTATGCAGAGAAAGAAATTGTGTTAAACGAGAATGAATCAGTTTCTCAAGACCTTTCGAAAATATTGAAAGGATTGAAATGGGTCTGTAACAGCCAATGTCATTACGGTTGCCAGGTTTAGGTAAAATAATAACCCTAGCTATTTTCATTTTATCGGGATAAACACCAGTCGAGAGAGAGAGGTTATAGATATGGGTTAGAACTGGAACGATGAGGTCAATGATGAACTTAACCGGCTTAATTTGAATGTTATCACTGTCACATGCCTTGCTATTTTTGCTACTAATAAAAGACGCATACACTTCAGCATCAGTTGCAGGAGAAAGGAAAATGGAGGGGACAACTGCATTATCGGACATTGCAGCACACACAATTTCATCATTAGAAGGCTGAGGGAACGCGCGCATTGCTATATTAGCGAAGTGTTGGTTAAATTCGTTACAGAGTTCATGTCCATGTAACATACGACCGTCGACCTTGATACTTATAATTTCGTCGCGACTTGTCTTCGTAAGGTTTCTTATCGCATTGCATGTGGTAGCGGGGGTATGTGCATTGCTAAAAATTTTCTCATAATAACTTGATTTAGCTCGTTTAATGGCCGCGGTTACGTGATTACGAAAAACCTTAAATTGGCGAAGTATATGATTATCTCTAGAGTCAATAAATTGCTGATACAGTCTGTTTTTCTCTGAAATAAGTCTGACCAGCTGCGGAGTAGCCCAGGGCTTACGCGTACGACGACTAACTTTGCACGTCTTAAACGGGAAGTTGCAGTCATAAATTTGTTTAAATTGATGGAGAAACTTAGAATATGCCTCGTTAGCGCACTGACAGCTCAATATGGAGCTCCAATCTGCTTCTTGTATCGCAGTTCTAAATTTCTCCAATTTAGTGTCAGTAATGGACTGGTACGTGTAAATATTGGTTCTTGCCGCAGAACGCGACGAGTGTTAATAAAGGCGTATATTGGGAGGTGGTCGCTGATATCATAGGATATAACGCCAACAGAAACAGTACCTACGTCGGCATTTGTAATAAATATATCAATCAGTGTAGATGAATGTAATGTAATGCGCGTTGGTAGCAATTGACAAAACCATATGTATCAAGGAGTGTCGACATTTCAACAGATGGCGTACAGTTTGAAAGTAAGTTTATATTCACGTCACCGCCCATATATAACGTGTACCTATTAACAGAGATAAAGCAGAACAGGGTTTCAATAAAGCGAAGAAAAGTACTAACATTTCTAGAAGGAGGTCGGTACACTACTACGAAGACAGTTGTGTTATTCTTTGCGCAAACCACCACCTCATAATCATCGGTGATGCAAGAGAAGTCACTTATCATCTCATAATCAGTACATTTTGATAACAGTGGAGATACTCCTCCCCCACACTTGTCTTTTCTGTTAAGATAGAAATTACAATAACCGGGCATGGAAAATGCCTCATTATCCCGGAACCAGGTTTCTGACAACATGACAGCATCGAATGAAAAATTTACAGATTGCAACAGTAGTTGTAATTCATCAGTCTTATTTCGTAATGAACGAACGTTGACATGAAGAAACGAAAGTGAGTTGCTCGGTCTGACCAATGCATCAGGTCATCATGTCATGAATATCACTGAGCCGGACGTGCTAACACCATGGCAGAATTGATACTCATAAGCCAAAGGCGGCGTATTTATCGAGCAGTTTTCACTGAGCGCACATTGTGGAATTGGGATTGCGGTGTGAATGTGGAGCAGATGAACTCGGCGAGCAAGGAAGAAGGAAAACTAAGGAGGGAGCGCTGCCGTTTATTTCCCAATCACGAACGTGTAGTGGAAGTGACGACATATAGTGCACGTCATGCAGATCAGGTGACCGGAGCCGACGAATCTGCGGTGAGACGTCACTACACCTGGGAGTGCCGGACAAACCCGAAGGGTCACACGTAGAGCGTAATTACGAGATACTACCAGTGGCGTAGCCAGACTTCCAAGGTAGGGGGGCTCCATACGAAAACTCGCCCTATTACCCCCCCCCCCCCCCGCTGATCCTGGGTGCGACAACACATACATACTTGTGCACAGCGCAAAATGCGGATGAAACAAAAAAAAAATGTTCTTCGAACGTTCAGAATACGATTACATGTAAGCTGTCATGACCAATGAGGCGGTGACGCAAGATTGGAAGAAGTTTGAAAAGCTCACAGTTTAAAAACAATTCAAGAGTGTTGCCTAGATACACGCGCCATGAACTGCAAGAACTTTCGCGATCGTCACACTGGTCCCCCCTCCATATATTATTTGCTTGTCGCGTTTGCACGATTTGCGTGGGTCGGTCAGAGGCAAGTAAAGTGGGGCTCGAGCCCCCCTAGCCCCCCCCGTGGCTACGCCACTGGATACTACCGACGGACAAGTGATGCGATAAAT